>NC_047678.1:34178306-34277512 GCF_011762505.2 Arvicanthis niloticus | reverse complement strand
CAAATTCTTCTTCCAACTCTCTCCACCTTAGTTTTAGAGACAGGTTCTCGCACTGAGCCTAGAGCTCACTGGTCCAGCTCGGATTGCTGCTCTTCTGTGCCTGTCCTCTTGGTATTTGTGGTACAGACTGTTCTCTGTACTTTGCTTTTATGTAGGTTCTAGGGAATCCCAACTCCAGTCCTAGGGCTTGTGTGGCAGGTATCTTACCCACTGAGCCATTTCCTCGGCCCCTTCACTGTCTTTCTTAGAACAGTTAACTGTGGTTTAGAGAAGGACTCAGGGAGGGGAGGATGAGAAACACCACAAAGACAGAGCTATAGAAATGTGAATGGAGCTGGGCCCTGGGGTGGAACTGTGTGTCCTCTGCTGCATTTTACATGATCCACGTGGGGACAGTGCAGAGATGACTTAGGGAAGATGTTGACTAGAACCTGGACCAACTGGAGTCCCAATAAGAAATGCTTCGGAATTGTTGTGTCATGTAGAAGTCTCTATAGTGTGGAACCAGGGGCTGGAGAGTAGACAGTTGGGTGAACATAGGACATTTCTGACACTCAGCTTACAGGTCCATGGAGGTTTCCTTTCACATATAGAGAATCTCAGGAGGACCGCACTGGCCAGGAAACCCCTAATCGGGAAATATACTTTCTAAGCCCAAAGGGCTCATTCAGGAAGTGTTTGTATCCAGTGGGAGGGCAGTTTCTGATTGACCTCCAAGTGAATGTTGAGTTTTCTAAATGAGAGAGCCACGGAGGCCCCACCCACTGGAGGTTTTGCTTATGGTCCTTATTCGTTCATGTCCCAGGTCCAAGTTTTCCCCCCAGAGTCCTGCTGTTGACATAGCAAAAACTCTAGCTGACATTTGGTACTAGTCACTGCCCACGCTCTGCCACTCTGTGAATCCCTTAGTCCTGCTGGATCCCTGGAACAGAGCTGATCTGCCATCTGACACCTGGGCTTGTCACCTTTCAGTCCTGGCTTTGATTTTGGTCTCCAGGGAAATAAAGGAAAAGATTTCTCTTCTGCCCTCGCACTCTCCCGGCATGTTATTCTATTCCCGGGCGTTGGTCCCCAAAGGGCATACAGCCTCGCCACTCAGCTCCTCTGCTTTGTAGGTGTGAAACTGTTTCTGAGGCGTTGACCTGCTCAGTTGTCAGTTTTAATTTTAGGGAGTAAAGAATCCCCATGACAATGAAACAAAAGCTTTTTGTAAGTTCGTGTTCTCTCTCTCTCTCTCTCTCTCTCTCTCTCTCTCTCTCTCTCTCTCTCTCTCTCTCTCTCTCTCTCATGTATCATGTAGTCCAGGCTTCTCTTGAGCTTGCAGTGTAGCCAAGAATGACCTTACATTCCTTATTTTTCTCCCTCCATCTCCCTCTGTTGAGATTATAGATACGTGCCAGTGTACACGTACAGTGTTTTAGGATTCAAATCTCAAGCTTGGTTCGTGCTAGGCAAGTAGTCCGTCAACTGAGTTACATCCCCAGTCTTAGAAGCTCAGAACAATTATTTTTTATTATTTTATGTGTATAGGTTTTTTTTTGGTCTGGGCACCATGTGTACACAGTGCCCAAGGATACGAGAAAAGGGCATTGAATAGTGTGGAACTAGAGTTATAGATGGTTGTGAGCTGCCCTCTGAAGCCAGCTCCTTTGGAAGAGCAGTCACTGCTCTTGACCTCTGCGCCATCTGTGTCTCCATCCCTAGAAGCTGCTTCTTAATAGAAAGATTTTTGAGCAAAAACATTTGGGGGTGGGAGAAGAGGACCTTCATGCTCACAGTGGAATTTTAGGCATGAAGGCTCCAGGAAGAAGTATTTTGGGGTTGAGAACCTATTTCTAGGTACTCCCAACCTCTGGGTTCACCCTTGCCTGCAGAGAATGGTGAGTTCCATCCTTAGCACTGAACAAATCAGATATGTTGGTGGTCCATGCCTGTAATCCCAGCACTGATGAGGAAGAGGCAAGAAGATCAGTTCAGGGCCATCCTCAACAATATAGGGATTTCAAGGCCAGCTTTGGCCACATGAAATCTTGCTTCAAATAAAAATACAAGAAAAAAATGTATGAACGTGAAAAAAATATCAGCTCTCTCGATTTTCTTCCTATGTCTCTAGTTAGCTGCCCTGGGTAAGGTTGGACAACTTCCTTAAGCTACAAACCACTTTTGTATGTATGACTATGTGATGCATATGTGTATGTATGTATGACTGACTGTGTGATGCATATGTGTATGTATGTCTGACTGTATGATGCATATGTGTGTATGTATGACTGTGTGATGCATATGTGCATGTATGATGACTGTGTGATGCATATGTGTATGTATGTATGACTGTGTGATGCATATGTGTATGTATGACTGTGATGCATATGTGTATGTATGACTGTGTGATGCATATGTGTATGTATGACTGTGTGATGCATATGTGTATGTATGTATGACTGTGTGATGCATATGTGTATGTATGACTGTGTGATGCATATGTGTATGTATGACTGTGTGATGCATATGTGTATGTATGTATGACTGTGTGATGCATATGTGTATGCATGTATGACTGTGATGCATATTTGTGTGTATGACTATGTGGTGCATATGTGTATGAATGACTGATGAAAATATGTGTGTACGACTGTGCGATGCATGTGTATGACTGATGCATATGTGTGTGTATGATTGTGTGGTGCACATGTGTGTGCTACTATAGACCAGTTTAAGCAGATGGAGCAACATACACAGGATGAGAGTTAGAGGAACATGTAACATGCATTATAAGAGTTAAACTCTGACCCTGGACAGCTGTCTACCCAGAATTCAGAAGACTGAGGGAGGACGGTCAAAACTCTAGGCTGGAGTAGGCTATAAAGCAAGACTGTGTTAAGAAAAAAAAGAAACCCATCTCTGGCTTCATGACCAGTTGTGGAAGTTCCCAGCACCCCCTACATCCAACAATGGCCTACAGTTCCAGCTCCAGGTGAGCTGTTACCCTCTTCTGGTCTTTGAAGGCATCTACACTCATGTACAGTACCCACACAAACATTTACTAGTAAAATAATAATAATAATAAGTAAATATTTTAAAAGTAAAATTATGAACAGACACATACACCAAAACAAAACAAAAACCCCCAATCCATAAAAACACTAAACTAGAAACCATAACATATATGCAAAAGACAAGCAAGACAAAAAAAAAAAGCCCAAATGAGGCAAAAAAAAATCTACAAAAAATATGACTGAGTTAATTTTGTATTGACCATCTACTTGTTGGGTGTGGGATCTAGTACGTAAGTGTACTCAGTATACCCAGTGAGACTCTGATAGAGAAAACTCATGTTTCCCATGCAAGTAAATGTCAATAGCTGCTTGCTTGGGGGGGGTGGGAGCCCATGTTCATTTTCCTCTCTCAACACTGGGACCTTATCTGTCTTGGGCCTTTGCATGTCATTTGCACACTGCCAGCCTCTGTGAACTAATATGTGCATCGTCTTGTTCTATCTGGAAGACACTATTTCCTTCTTGTCATTTATCCCCTGGTGCTCTTGTGATATTTCTGCCCCCTCTTCTGCATAGTTCCCTGAGCCCTGAGGGGAGGGGTGTGATGAAGACATCCTATTTAGGACTGAGTGTTCCAGAATCTCTCCCTCTCTGCACGCTGTCCAGGTGCTGGTCTGTGTTAGTTCCCCTCTATTACAGGAGGAAACTTCTCTGTGATGTCTGAGAACAATGACCTTAGGAGTTATTTTATTGATGTGTTCTTTGAGCAGAGCAGTAGTATACTTCTCCCATCCCTGAACCATCCTTCTATGTTTCAAGATGTCTACATAATTTACAGGGTTTTAGGTGGGCATATAGCAGAAGTGGAAAGTGAAAGAGAATCTCTCAGTGGCTTACGGGGCATTGGTGCTCTCCTTTTGAGGAAGAGGAAACCGTTTTGCTCACAAGAGAGACAGTGAGTCATACTCAGTATTGTTGCTGTTGGCTGATTTGTAGAAGGTTCTGTGAAAGGCCAGCTAGGATGGTAAGGTCGTGACCTGTGATGGGTATGGTCAGGTGGTTCTATGAGCTGGCATCCCAACTTCCTTCCAAGGATGGAGGTTGGAAAGTGAGATACATCGTCTTTCCAAGTCCCTCTTCCCCACCTCCCACCAGCCTGGGCCTTGCAAATTGCTTCTGATAGTGAGACGAACTCAAACAAAATTAGGACTTTCTAGTCTAGGAGACTCAAAGTCTGTTTTTTTTTTTTTTTCTGCCTAGCTTTGTTTGAAGAATTATGGTCAGCAAAGCTATAAAAAATGCGCATTTAGAAGCCTTTGCAGCAGCTAGACTTCATGGATGGCATGAATGGCATTATTATTATTATTATTTTGAGTCAGTTTGTGGCTAGTGGTGGAGAGACACCTGGGCCACAGCTCATTGGTGTTTTTTCTGAACCCAGTGGTCTTATGGCCTTGATCCTACTGTTTCTCCAGCTCTTCCATGGTTGTCAAGTACTAGCAGTTAATTAATAGTAAGTGTCTTTTAGTTGGAAACACCTTGTGTGTTTTCTATAGCTCTGATGCATTGCTTGATGAGTTCTTTATATGGATGGAGAGTCAGGATAATTAGCTCATCATTGTGGGTTGGCCTCGAGGATTCTGCTTCTTCTCCACCCTTGCTTTAGTGATCTCCAGGGCTCCTTACTTTCTGCAGTTTCCAGCACACGTATGTGTTTGTTCCTGTAGGATGCCATGCACGAAGACCAGAGATTGAAAGCACAAAACTCAAGTCAGAAGATCCCAGGTCTAATTAGTAGGCTTAGGTCAGGTTGGACAGCTTCTTGAGCTTCAACCTTATACTCTGTAGAGACTGGAGTCTTCCTTCATGATTTATCTAGGGTTTGCTATGAGAACCCACCATCAGCAACACAATCTGTCAATCATTTAACAGAACTTATTGAGAATTGTCCATGTCATAGGGTCCACATGAAGCTGAGTAACTAACTCCCTAGAGGGGCAAAGTTGGCTTCTGCCCTTGGGCCTCCATGGGCCTCTACAAATCTTAGCAGGTAAAAGAAATGTGTGGGAAACCCTTGTAAGCAATCTAGGTGGTCACCACAACTCTCCACATCCTGAGATCTATCTCTGGAGTCATCAGGGGTTGGGGTGGGGGGAAGGGAAGGAAGTCTATTCTTAGGCCCATAAATAATTTAGGTCAGAATATTCCAGGTAGCCTAGCATCATAGCTGAAAACAAACCCCAGTTTGGATGGTTATGAAATGATTTCAATAAACATCATTGCTAAAAACATAAGCATTTTAATGAGCTCATCTGTAACTCTGCAGGGCCTGCTGAGATATGAATATACATATATATTCACAATATAGATCATCGTGAGCGTGTTTCTTACTGATTGCACTTATCCTCTTTCCTCTTGTTGCCATTATTTTGGGGCACATTAAACTGTCTTCTACTTTTGAGTGAATGAAGACTCTATTTATTTGTACCTTGAGGCTCATAAAAAATAGGCTCACTTAATTTTCTCTGGGATAGGATCCAGAATGGTTTTGCCGTCCCAAACTCCATGAGAACTTCCAGTGTCACTTGACAGAGACCCACAGCTTCCTAGCTCCTGGATTCTAGTGAGGTGCAGCGAAATGATGTAGGGTTCATAGCTGAGAACAGAGTACAAAGAACACACTTCAGAGGTGCTATGTGTCTCCAGGGTTCTCTGGAGGAACATAACCAATAGCATGGGTACAGTAAAGGGTTATTTGTTAGCTTGGTCTAGGTAGTATGACAATAGGTGCCTATACACTGAAGAGCCTAAACCCTGCTAGGTGCTCAGTTCATGAGCTGGATGTCTCAGCAGCCCTAGATTGGTGTTGAAGGACTGGAGGATTATTGGACAGTCATTGGTCTCTGAAGATCAAAGAAGCTGGGTTTTCATGGCAGAGAAGAATGGCATTATTATTATTATTATTATTATTATTATTATTATTATTATTAATCAGTAGTCACTGTAAGATGCCAACAAAGTAGATGAACTTGCCAGTAAGATATGAGAGCAAGCAGTCAGAAAGCAAAAGCTTTTGTTTCTTATGTTTCCTTCTATCTGGGATGCCACTGGAAACTGCCAATCACATCTAGGGCGGGTCTTCACAATTCAGTTAAACTGAATAAGATAATCCCTCATAGGTATGCCCAACAGCTTGCCTATTAGTTGATCCTAGATCCAGTCACGTTGACAATAGAAATTGGTTAAACAGGGAGAAGGAAAATGAAGGAGAAACTTATTTTCCCAGGAAGTCTAGGCTCAGTTCTGCCTGAGGTTTTGTGTCTCTGTAACCGGGTCTTCTCAGCAACACCTTATGACAGACTGATTTCTGTTTTGAAGAGGGGAAAATTCAGGCTTGGTGAGTTATCTCTACACAGGTGTGTGGTTGTACCTGGAGACCAGAACTCCAGCCTGGAAAGAAAGATGGGTTAGGGCAAGGTTCGGTATCTGTTCCCTTGAGTAACTTGGGATGGTACACTAGGCAGGTGAGGGGGTCTTAGCAACAGATCCAGATGATAGAAAAGAATACAAGGCAGAACCAGGTTAGAGGTAGAAGCAGAAAGAGAGCAATGCCAGATCTCTGTATCACTTTAATGTCTGTGATATGTCCTCCTAGTGCATAGACCCTCCTCATTTGGAAAGCAGTGACAGAAAGAACTTGTGGACCCTTTAAAGATACAGTTAAGCAAAGTGCATGGCCTATGGAATGCTCCTATCCCATGCTTCATACAGCACTATTGTAGACAGTCATAATTAATTATCTCTTAGCATTTCATGGTTTGACACAATAGGTGTTTTCATCTCTGGTGTCAACTGGAGTCTTGGGTTGGTACTGAGTCTAAAATGCCATTATTCCTTAGGGGAAAAGTTAGTATTATCCTGTCAGACATCCTCAAAACATGACGTATGAAGCTGCCAAGGCAATTCAGTTGGCAAAGCACTTATTTTTACAGCCAACAGGACCTGAGTTAGATTCCCCAGACATGGTGGTTTGTTTCTGTAATCCCAATGCTGGGAACCAGAGACAGGTGGATCCCCGAGGTTCACTAACCAGCCAGTCTTCTTAGCAAACCCTGCTTCAAAGAACATGATGGGTGTGCTGAAGGAATGACAACTGGAGTTGTTCTCTGGCCTCCACATGTGTACATGTGTGCAGCTGCACATATAGAAACATGCACACAAATACAAATGATGCATACAAACTCAAACCCAAACCAAACCCTGGCAGCTGAATGTTGAGGACCACTGTGAGAGGCCAAGCCTCCAGACGTCACTGCACAAGTCCCACTTACATCAGGCTCAGTAGACGGATCTAGTCACATGATCAAGTTCAAAGACAATGTAGTAGGGGACAAAGATGTGAACACCAGCCAATGTGGTTTATAGAGGGCCACTAAAAGGTAATAGTAATTTACTCTAAGAAGCACGGTGGCTTGGCCTTCACTTGAAACTTCCTGTCTGCCAGCTACTTCTCTGCCAAACCCTATTGGAATGTTCCTCTGAGCATTTGGTTAACTAGCATGCTTTGCTCACTGGTCTCGGTTACTGTATGCAGAACACAGTGCCAGGTGTGAGAATTGAGAGACCCTTGCATCTGCCTTAAGAAGACACCATCTCTTCGAGTGCTCGCATCCCTGAGGCTAACTAACCAGCTAGCCTAGCCTTCTTAGCAAACCCCCTCACCATGGGGCTGAAGAGATGGCTCAGCAGATAACACTTGCTGCTCTTCCAAACGACCTGGATTCTGTTGCCATCCCCTATGTCAGACAGCTCACAGCCTCCTGCAATTCAGAGTTAGGGAATCTGATGCCCTCTTCTGGTCTCTGTGAGCAACTTCACTTACACACACACACACACACACACACACACACACACACAGAGAGAGAGAGAGAGAGAGAGAGAGAGAGAGAGAGAGAGAGAGAGAGAGAGAGACAGAGACAGACAGAGACAGAGACAGACAGAGACAGACACACACACACAAAGGACAGAAACAGAGAGATACACACACATATATATGTATTTAAAAATTTAAAAAAATCGTAAAAAAATAAGTCACCCATCCAAGTAATGAGATAAAGCTAGCAACAAGAATGTGTTTGATGATTCACTGCAATGAACATTTGCAAATGAAGATGTGTGGACAGAGGGATACACTGTGGGACACACTGTGACTTACTACAGTTTCCACAATGAGATGCTTTCCTATGGTGTGTGTGTTTGTGTGTGTTTTATCTAAGGGGGAGATTGCAAGAGCAAAAGGTGGATTTGAGGGGATGGGTAGATGAATGGGACTGGTGTGCATGATGTGAAACTCACAAAGAGTCAATAAAAAGTTCCAAAAAGAAAATGTGTTGGGAGTGAGTGGAGAAATTCAGAGAACAGGAATTCAGGAGGAACATGTGGAGCCGGAAGGAAAGTTATGTTTCCTGTCATTTTGTGGTCTCTCCCTTTATTCCTTCATCTTTATCTCCATTTGGTCTGTTCCGTGTTCCATCCCTTCCAGTCTCCTCCTCTTTGGTGTGGTCATGGTATTCCACTGAGAGTGAATCAGGCTTGCATTTTCAAACCATCTACTGCTTTGATACAAATTATCTTAAATTGTCCCAGCACAACAAACACCCTCTTTTCTGATTCCCACCGGTCAAGCACTGAGAGTGGGTCATGCCAGGTAGTTCTGAGGTCATGAAAGGCTGGTGTGGGAATAAGGCTTCATTCATGGGGCTGGAGATTTAGTGGTGCTGGCTTTTGGAGGGAGGCTGTCTCCTCTCTATGGAGGCCACAGATAGCATGGGCTCTTGGAGTGCGCACCATCATGACGTGGCAGCTAGCTTTCCCCAGTAATCCAAGACAGCCAGAGGTTGATGGGAACTATTGTTTTGGGGAGGGGCAGGTTCTCACTTTGTAGCCTTGGCTGACCTGGACTTGCTTTGTAGACCAGGCTGGCCTCTGACTCACAGAGATGCACCTGTGTCTGCCTCTCAAGTGCTGAGGTCAAAGGCATGTGCCTCAGTGCCTTGTGGGAGCTGTCCCTTTTACGAGCGAGCAACTCTCAGAAGTCACATAGAGTCATATCTACCTTTTCCTTTTGCTTGAAGTGGAGCCTAGAGCATGGCCTGCTTTAAATAGGAGGGGAATTAGTCTTACGTTCACAGAGGACAAGTGTCAAAGAACTTGCAGCCATTTTGAAGCTACCAGTTTTGGGTTTTAGAAAAGGTATGTAGTCATTGAGCACTTTTCTTCTTCCTTGGCTTCAGAGGAGGAAACAGTCCACATCATGGGTGACACGTAACTCCTGTGGCTCAGTGGACAGTTCCTCAGTAATGTATCTGCATTCACCTTCCCACGCAGGCTCCTGCTGACCACGGCAACAACCAAGGGTGGCTCTCAAAAGCCAAAAGGCATTTGAAAAGACAGAAATCTAGATGGAGAAGATGGTCAGAAGCAACTGTTCTCAGCCAGGCAGTTTCCGGAGTCCGGGCCTCTTCTTCATCCAGGTGGATCCACGCCCTTTCCAAGGGGAATTTTCTTTGTTTGTCTTTCATGAAGTGAAGTATATTTAGACACAGGGCTTATTCTTTTTCCTTTCCTTCATGAGCTCTCTGTGGAATTCATTAGCTCTGATTTAGTAAAGTGCATCCCACACCCTAGGAGTCAGCTTAATTCCAGATCATCAGCTAATATTGTCATCCCCTCTAACCACTTTCCACGGAGGAATCTGCAAAGACTGGAACCAAGTGGCTGCTGCACAAATAACCCAAAGCAGGGAGGCGTGAATTGGAGCACGGGTCTTCCTTTGGCTCTCGTCTAGGGCATAAAGGATGGGCTCTGTCTGTTGATAGCTATTGCTGGTGCTTTCCATGTTTGTATTTTCCTGCTGAGTCTTCTTTTTTTTTAGCCCGAGCCTCCCTTAGGCTGAGTCCCATTTGGCCAAGTTGGTTGTCTGGAGTGAATGGCTTTGGTTCAGTGCATTGGTCTGAGTTCCAGTCACATCAAGAGAAATGACACCAAAGTCTAGGGACAGTTTTGTAGGTGACTTAGGCTTGAGAGTGGAATGAGGTCTGCATGAACTGAGTTTCAGTTATTGATCTGGTGCTGAATATCTTGTCAAATACCTATTGGCATTGGCTCCCCAGACCAAGGGATGCGGGGGAAAGGTAGACCAGAGGTATCCCACTGTTCTGAGATGTTCTGTGTATGGGAGGAATAAGAGCCTCAGAGGCCATGATGTGTCAACACCTAGACAGATCCTCTAGCTCAAGCTTAGTGATATGCTGAGGAGATGTCCTAGATGCCAACAGGGTGTCCTGTGCATCCTCATGCAGGTCTCAGACCTTCTCAGACCCCATGTGACTGTCCATGGAATTAAGAGGTGGTGGTGTCTGCCTTCCCAATCCTGGCTCCCCTTTCTCCAAATGTGTCCTTTATCAGGAGTACCCTATGGGATGGCTTTGATAGCTGACCATTGGTGACAGGACACAATTTGTATCTTCCAGATGATGGGGTTCATGACTCATTCCTGGGGAAATTTTAATTGAGATAGATAGATTCACCCTCAGTGTGGCTGCTAACATGCCCTGGGCTGAAATCCTGAACTGAATAAAGGGGAGAAAAAAGACCAAAGCCAAGCATTCATCTCTCCCTGCTTCTGCCTGTGATGCAACTAGGTGCCTCATGGTACTGCCACCATATCTTGCCCACCATGGTGGTTGAACCCACTGAAACTGAGCCAGGACACCCTCATTTCCTCTTAGGTTGCCTTTGTCACAGCAATGAGAAAACCAACACAACAGGTAAGTGGTTAGGCGCTGAGTAGCACTCTGGACATTCTAATGGAAGCTGTCTTCCTACGAGGCCCACCCTTGTCTTCATCAAGTTCGATAGGGTCCAGCCCAGTGCCTGCCATGAAGCAGGAACTCCATATATCCATCAAAGAAACAAACTGTAAAGTTCTGTTAATTGATGACAACAGGCTTAAGACTTGTCTCATGGATTCTACCACTTTTCTTCATACCAGATTCCCCTTTGAAGCTGACTCCTTCTTTAAGTATCTCTGAGGTATTTCTTAAAGACTTGTTTATAGATGACACTCTTATCTCTATCCCCGTGTAATGGCAAGGCCTAGATACATAGATATCATGGCTTGTGTGCAAAAACTGAGTCATTTTCAAACTGATTTATGGGATTTGTCTAAGGGCAGGGCCATGTAGAAGTCTTGGCTCAAGATTTAAAAAGAGATATATCCTTACTGGTTCAGGATATTATAATGCCAAGTGATGTTTCAAAAGTCTTACTTTTTTGGTGCAGTTCCAATAAACTCATTTCACTGTTTGTCAAATGTCAGACTTGATATCAGAAGGTTAACAGAGGCAGGCAGTGAAAGGGGGTTTGATGTTGGCGATTGGGGTCACGCTGATAGCAGCCACCACCACCCTTGCTTACAGTGATGGGTGGTTTATAGGGTCAGTACTACTGACAGAACAAAATTTAATTATCTGAGGCTGGCAAAAGTGCCTAGTGAGAAAGTCTGAACTCTTTTAACTCTTAAGCGTGCATACATAAAGACAGACAGACATATATACATATATACATTGTGTACATACATAGACAGACAGACAGACACACACAGACACACACAGACACACACACAGACACACACACAGACACACAGACAGACAGACAGACAGACACACACACACAGACACACACACAGACACACACACACACACACACACACACACACACACACACACACACACACACACACACATATTTGGTGGATGGCGCAAAGTCCCCAAAGCCACAAATACACATTTGGTGAACAAGGCAGAGCTTTAAAAGCCACTCTTTATTCCTTCTTTCAGTCTCTTTTATATTTCCTTAGACAAAAGTTCTTTAAAAAATTACCTCATAGATGAAATGTTACACAAAAGGGGAGTTACAGAATGCTGTCAATAGTAAGTTTAAAGCATTGTTTCATTCTATAAGATCATTATAAGTTCAAAGCAACAGTTTCATACAGCCTTACCCTATCACAGTATAAACCTGTGGCTTCATCCTTGGACCTGACCTAGAATGAATGTTTGTCCTTGATCACAAATTTGTCCCAAGCCTGTTTCTCTTAGTGTAATATATAAAAGATCACTGTATTCCTTCTTATACAGCCTTTACTTACTATTCTATGAGGAGGGGGCACATTCTATTCTTGATTCTAACTTTATTACATGTTTATGGCAAGACAACTAAAACCATTTCCTTAAACATTTCCCTGAAATTTATTTGAATAAAATCAGGAATGTTATAAAGTCATTAATTCATCTAAACAGCATTAATTCATGAAAGTTCATCTTCATGTTCATCTGTAGGAAATTTGCTCAATAGGGGCGGTAAATACCCAGGAATCATTAGGCTCTGTAATAATGACAGGAAAGGCACATCAGCAGTGAGAAGCTATCCTGGGACGAAGTCTCTGGGGCCATGACTGTCTAGAGTGCACCCATCATAGTCATACAAAATTATGGGCCATCTTCAGGAAACTCACTCGCTTGCTGTAGCTTTTCTTAGATGGCTCCTTTCAACTGTTATTAATGTACTATTTGTGTCCTCAAAAAGAGTAATACATATTTAATTGATTTTGAACTTAATATGGTTGTTTATTTCAGTGACTTCAATTTTGTGACTTTTCTTTGCCATTAAATTTGGTGACATAAATCCCAAAGTGATTTGCCTAATAGCTAAAAGGGCAAAAAGAAGACATCTTATTTGACTGGGAAGTTTTCCAGTTTCATATCTTGGATGATACATGGGTTTAAAGAGTCACATGGTTCCACCTCTTGAAAGATGCTTTCTTTAGAGCTTCACATATATTTTATTATCCCACAATTCCACAATGTCCTTCTATAGAATGTCAAGTATTCTGTTTTTCTCAGATCTTCTTATATGACTAATAATGAACCCACGTTGTTGCTTCTTTTTTTTGGTATGTGCTTACTCTTTGTCACTTGTGATGGTTATCTTGATGGCATGTTAATGGGAGCTGGAACCAGTCAAGAGACACAACTTTAGGTAAGTTTGTGAGGGTGTGTCTAGGAGAGAGTAACTGAGAAGACTTCCTCAGAGTGGATAGCACCCCCAGCAGGTGACCCAGATGTAAAGGTCCTAAGAGAGAGGTGTCTGCTGGCTTACCTTTGTTTCTTGCTGATGGGCACACCCATTCCTGCTTCTACTGATACCCTCTGCTGCCATCAGACTAGCTTCTCAGTCCCTCTAGTGTGGACTGAAGAAAGTATCTTAGTCACTGTTATTTGCCGTGAAGAGACACCATGACCAAGGCAACTCTTATAAAGAAAACACTTAGTTGGAGGCTGGTTTACAGTTTTAGAGGAGTCATCCATTATCATCATGGCAGGAGCATGGTGGCATGCAGATAGGCACTAGAAGAATAGCTGAGAGCTACATCCTGATTTATAGGCAGAGAGAGAGAAAGGGGAGGATAGGAAGAAGGAGAGGGAGAGGGAGAAGGAGAGGGAGAGGGAGAAGGAGAGGGAGGGAGAGACTCTGACTGACTTTGGGCTTGACATGAGCGTCTGAAACCTCTAAATGCATTCCCAGTAACACATTTCCTCCAACAAGGCCACACCTCTTAATCCTTTGAATACTTTGAAATAGCACTACTCCCTGGTGACTAAGCATTTAAATATACGAACCTATGAAGGCCATTTTTACTCAATCCACCACAAAGAGTGAGGGACTCTCTCCAGCTTTCAGCACTGGATTGGGATTGTTGAGGCATTCAGCTTTATGGACCGAAGTGCTGCTGGGTTTGCAACCTCTCCAGCATGCAGAAGGCCATTGTCAGACCGCCCAGCCTCCATTGTATAAGCCAATCTTGTGCATCCCCTTTTGTAACATACATATGTCCTATTGGGACTGTTCCCCTGAGAATCATGCCTAGTACACCACCCAATTACGGCACAAAATTTGATAACAGTAATATATTTATCATCTCTTGATGCGTAACACATTACTCCCAAATTAAATGCTATTTCCTAGTTTCTGTGGGTCAGATATCTTAGCAGGTCTTATGCCTCAGGGTTTGGCTTACATGGTTGCCATCCAGGTGTCAACTAGGGGTACAACTGTTGGGGTTCAAGGATTGCCTCACAAACCACACAAATACCAATCTCAGTCAGACAGGAATGGTCTATTGAGCATATGCTCCAGGACTGATTGATCAGGATCACGGTCCAGATTCAGGAACTGAACTGTGACATTGAGTTAAGATTCTACGTGGTTTTTTTAAGCCTAAAATCCACAAACTTCTGTGCCAAGTTATTCCACCACTCAGGATTTAGGGATAGGGGCTTTTCTTAGGAACATGTCTTTGTTGTGCATTTATCCTTTTTCCATTGGTTGGGGTATTCAACTGTAGCAGAGGACTTGTCTAACATTCATGTCTTAACTTGCCAACCAGGATGTCAGTTACCCACTTATATGTCTCTTTCTGCCAAGTAGGATGTCAGTTCCCAGGAGATCTTGGGAACTTAAGCTTACTTGACTCCTACTCAAAATGGAAGTCTTATTTTAAATAGATGCAGATATCTCTTTTATGTTGGGGTCCATCCCACAGATAGCTTATAAAGACAAATACCATAAAAGCATATACATAGGTGCAAGAAGTGCTGTTGGGTGGTTGGTTCGGATCCAACCTTATTGTGGGTAGCTATGCAAAGAAGTTGTATTGACTTCTATCATGATTGGTTTCCAAGGGCACTGAATATAACACAATATGTAATCAGCTTGGGCATAAGAAAGTTTCCTAGTAACAGCAGAAACAACATATGAGAAACTTTTGTTATAATGGCAGATTATCCAGGTAAGAGCCAGGCCTTAATGTTTTACCTAAGCCTTAACATTCCATCTAGGCCTGATGAACCTCTGAAGTGATGTTGTGGGAAAGAATGGATTGTCTTTTACCCCAACCACTGCAATTATTTTTTTAAAAAAATCACTTGGTTGTCAAATCACTGCAAGATATCCTGGTGAGAAAGGAACAAAATCATAGTTTAATGACAGACAATAGGTAGGCAGTGCACTGGCTGGGGACTCTTAGGGCCTTTTTGTGATACAAGTGTGCTGTCAATTGCTGCCTCTTTTTTCCCCTCATTATTACTATTATTGTGTGTATATGTGTGTGTATCACGTTTGTATGTATGTCTTCATGTGTGTGTGCATCTGTCCATGTGGCTCTGTTCAGAAGTCTGTGTAAGGTGTCTTCCTTGATTGCTCTCTACCTTGTTGAGGCAGGATTTTTTTATTGAACCCAAAGCTCACAGATTTGGCTTCAAAGAGCCTCCTATCACTCTCTCCTTGATACTGGGATATCAGATGTGTGCTGCGCATCTGGCTTTCTTGTACAGTGCTGGGGATCTGAACTCAGGTCTTCATGTTTGCACAACAGGCACCTTTCTGGCAGAGCCATGTCCACATTCTCAAATGATGTCTCCTCGAGTCCCTTTTTACGTGGTTTAAGTATGCCTCTGATGGGGTATTCTTTTTTCAGCTAACATTCCTGATCAGGTTAGCACTGTGGATGGCAATAAATGAAGCTTACCACTCTGTTTGCAGCTGACATAAGAAGCATTTTTTCCTGGATGTTCTGTTTGCAAAACAGATATCTGCCATATTGGTTTTGTCCTAGCCTCTTAGATACTGTGGGATGTCACCTGTACATGGGTATCATCATCTCTGCTTTATGAATAAGGAAATCAGGTATAGGGAAGTTGCCACAGGGGACTTCTCAGAGTGTTGTATCCATCCAGCAAGTGGGACCGTCTTAGATTTTTTCTGACTCTAAACTCTGAATTCTTTGTACCCCTCCATTTTCCTTGGGTTGGGTCCCCAAAGTCATATTAAGGAATATTCACCGTATTGCTTCTTTTATTGCATAGTCCCATTTGGGATGTGCTGTGTTTGTGGGTGAGGCTGAGTGATGTTGCAAGGGGAGGTACTGCAAGACTAGAGATGCTATGGTCCTTCTGCCAACCTGTGAAGAAATGAGTGATTACCCAGTGATTCTATAATGTGGGAACTTGAAACACTGGTGTGGCTATGAAGCTCAAGACCAGGCCCTGCATGGCTGGACCTGCTATACCTTGTTAATCTCTTTATTTTCCTCATAGTAGAAGGATGTATCTCCTGGTGACAGAGGCAGTTGTCCTGGGGAAACACAAGGAGCCAGATGAGGACCAGAATTCATCTCTCTTTCAACTTCCTGAATGCAGAAGCAATGTGACCAGCTGCCTCCCACTCCAGATGTTGTGCCTTCCCCCACCATGATGGACTGTATGGCCTTGAACCATGAGTCACAATAAACTCTCCCTGCCTTATGTTGCTTCTTCTCAGGTATTTGGTCAGATTCATGAGAAAAGTAGTGAGCATGAATGTTTATTTTGTCCATTTTGTCCCAGCATAGTTTCTCTTTGCTTCTTTACCAGGAGAGCAAGTGGGTGAGTGGATGTCTCAACCTAGACTGCATTTCATGTTTGCTCTGTCTGACTGGTGCTTCTTTGCTGTGATCAGGCTTAAAACACTACCAGAAAAGGGGAAATGAGCTTTTGATAGATAAGACTGAGATTTATAAGAAGCATTCAGCAGACTTCCAATGGACTTATACCATGGTGAGGCTTTTGGGCTGGGAGGGTGACATGAGGGATACAGATATAAAGTCTCAACTGTATAAAGGCTCAAACTGTCCCAACGAACTTTCTAGTCATCCTTTCTCAAGCCAGTCCCCTGGTGACCCTCTGTTACTTTGCTATTCAAATGCATCTACATATCACAGCTGGACCACAGAGGACTCCTTCATCCTCTCCACAGTTCTGAGAAAAAAAATCTTTGACATTTGGCTTAGCACTCTGTTATGATGTGATGTGGAAATTGTCATCTGTGAGCAAAGGTGCTAAGAAAGCACTCATGATTTCTGTTGGGCCTGGGGATGCTCTCAGAACCAGGTAGCCTCTTATGTGTTCTTAGAGGTGATTCCCTGTGGCTTTCCCAGGGACCCATGGTCCTCAGAACCAGGTGGCTACCCTGCCTGCCCTTTATGCTTGTCATGTGACACTATACTTGTAGTGGACTCTCAAGGTCTTAGGTAGCCATCTTGAGAGCTTTCCAGAACAAGGAAGCTGCTCTAGCCTTAACATCCCAGTGCCTACTGGCTGAGTGTTGGGCAGAGCTCTGACTTGCATTTGGGTAGCAAGGTAACAGAGGGTCACCAGGGGACTGGCTAGAGAAAGGATGACAGGAAAGTTCATTGGGGCAGCTTGAGCCAATATGTCACTTACTGTGTTTACTCAGTCACTGAGCAAGGCTTAATCAGGCTGGTCAAAATTTTCTAATGAGATTTTAAAATAATATCTCTTCACAGATCATTGCAAGGAAATATTTATGGAGGAATGAGTCATTATTTATTGTTAAAGGACTTTTGGGGGTTATAGATAAACTCTTCATCATCCAGTTAAAAGTAATAAAGCTTGTGACTTTTCTGCTCCAAAAAATTATGTCCCAGCTTGCCTTTTCCCGCCGTTCAGCTTATATCTAGCTTTGTCTCACCCACCACCAGTTGGTGGGTGTTGAAGAAGTAAAAAATAATTTTAGTATTTGCCAAGGTGAGATAGAATTAATTTGGTAAATCTGCTACTTAAAGGAGCACAGGGAAAAAAATACCGAGACATTATAGAGGGTTTTTTTCTATAGTGTCTTCTGTTTTTAATTATTTCTATTTCATTATCCTTTATTTTCATGGACCATTATATATATATTTTAAAACCAAGCCAGAGCAAAGCAGAGTAAATAAAATCTACAAGCAAGGGACAATATAGAATGAAAAATATTAATTAACTACCTAGCTTTTTATTTCTATTATCAGTGTCTTCATCCGTCCATCTTCTATCCACCCACCAATAGATCTCATTTCCAATAGATCTCATTTCCATCTATCTATCCAACAACCCAGGACCCATTCATCCACCCATCTACCAACACACCCATCCATTCTGTCCATGCCAGAGCTCACCTCTATTTATCTATTCCATTCATTCAACCCATCCAAAACATGGCCAGGGTTTTAGGTAGCATTGAAGTTATGGGATAGGTAAGTTTGTTATGGATGTCTGCTCTGTTAATACTTAACAGTACCCCTTTTCTCTACTCACCTCTCTGTTATGACAACAATGACTCTAGGCTTTTTCAAATATTCCTCTGGGGCAAAACTTCTACTTCTATTTGAATCCCACATCCTATTGTGTCCATTGGAGATATCAGCAGGGAACTCAAGACTATATTCTCTATATTTTCCTGTTTCCCATCTCCCACTGAAGTGTGGTTATTCCTTGGTTGTCTCAAGTAAGGGCTGTTTTTCCTCCTTCATCTCACCTATCTGGAATTAGGTGAGGCTGGTGTCCTTTGAGCCCTCTGGTGCACATATTTTTCCATACTGCCCAGAATACCTGCTCCTGTGACATGCACGATGTCTGGGAATGTCGTTCCTTCTACTACTTGGTGCCTCATCAGCTGCTGTCTATCCACAACTCTTGTCCAGGGGAGAATTTAGTACTTGGCTCAACTACTTTCTTCGTCTCCCAAAGCCATTCCTATCCTCAAGGCCTTATGAATCCATAGCAATGGCTCACCCCAAACCATTGTCTCCTGATTCTTGACCTCGTCTTCAATGGATTTTTAATTTACCAAACACACAATGGGACACCTGGAAGCTCAGCAGATACCAATTTAGGTCCAAGCAGCCCTGCCCTAAGGCAGTGGACATTGCAGAGGCAAGGAGCTACAAAAAATAAACAGAGAAACAAGAAAATCTCACTCTGAGAGTTGTTCCTGAAGAGGTAAATGGACTATTGTGGGTAGAGGGTGACAGAGTTGGGGAGATGGATTTGCTTAGAAGGGTGAAGAAAGCTTCCTGTGACTTTGAAATGTTGAGCCAAGTCTTAAAACATGCAAAAGGGTTATTATTGCTCCAGTTGTCAGCTGATAGAACCTAGAATCTGCTGGGAAGAAAGTCTTAGTGAGGGGTTGTCTAGATTAGCTCAGCCTGTGGTCATGTCTGAGGGGGATTGTCTTGACTCCCTTAACTGGCATGGGAAGACCCAGCTGTGGGTGGGACCATTTCTGAGGCTTGGGTTCTGGACTGTGTGAGAGTAGAGAAAGGAAGCTGAGAGTGAGCATGCGTGCATTCATCTCTCTCTGCTCTCGACTGTGGATGTGGCATGACCAGCTGCTTCAAGCCCCTTTTGCTTTAACTTTCTTGAAATAATGTGTTATGTATAATTACCTGGGTTTGTGAGCTAAACCGATCCCCCTTTCCTCAAGCCATTGTTATTTTTGTGTTCTTTTATCACAGCAACAAATGTGAAGTTGGAATGGGGGTCTGGCCATGAGACAGCTCGGAAGACAAAAACTTTGCAGGCGGCAGTGAATGTGAGATTCAGGAAGAAGAAGAACGAGGTCTTCCCTAGATGTATTTTCCAAAGTGGGAAGTCAAGTCACAGAATCTGAACCTTCTCTAGTGTCATTGCACCTTGTCTGACATCTGCAACTCCACACCTGTTGACCGGCTCAAGCAGTGCGTTGTTTCCTATGTGTTGGTACAGAGTCAACACAGGGCTTCCCCTGGTTGACCTTCATCTTCATCGTTCAACCACAGTGCTTAGTCATGGTGCCAATACTCTCCTGTAGCAGAAGGGCTTTCTGGCGCCTTCCAACTCAACCCCAAACTGAAGCAGAGATTCCCAGCTTTACCCTGGGACCTCCCTCTACCACCATCTTGGAGCTTTCACTTTTGGATTTAAAAAAATTAAATGTTTTTATTCGTTTTTAAGTATCCATACAAATGTATGTTTGTGCACTGATTGAGCACAGTCCCACCGTGTCCTCACCCCTCCATATTCCCTGTGAGTTCCTTTCATTGCCCTGGGCAGTTCCGTTTCTACACTTCTTCTTTCTTGAGAGAGAGAGAGAGAGAGAGAGAGAGAGAGAGAGAGAGAGAGAGAGAGAGCTTTCTGCATGTATGCATATGTACCTGTGTGTGCTTGTATGCATATGCACATGTGTGTGCTGTCTGCATGTGTACCTGTGGGTGCTCACACCAGTGTGTGCACATGTGGAAGGCGGGTCATTGAGTGCCCTCCCTGTCACTTTCTACTTTTCTCCCTCGAGGGGAGGGGGTCTCTCACTGAACACGAAGCTCACAATGTTTTCAGCTTGCCTGATTGGCCGGCAGGCTCAAGGGATCTTCTTCCACCCTAGCTGGGATTATAGGTCTGCCTGTAAGGCTCTGCCCAGTTGGTTAGATTCCTGTGAGGTGTTTGAGGTGTCCTGGCTGAAGGGTTTAGCTTGACTGACATTGTTTTATGGTCAGAGATGTGCTAAGGAGTTTAGGGAAGTGGGGCAATGCAAATCTTTTAGTCAATGTCCACAGTTTTGACTCCTTAATGTCCCCAGTTATCTAGAGGGGAATCAATGGATTTGTGTCCCCCAGCCTGGAGATTCCAAATTTTATCATCCTCGGAGCATCAGTTCCCAAAATATGATCCAATTAAAGGAAGCCGAAAGATCAAATTTATTTAAAAAGTAATACCAAGGTTTCACTTGCTATTTTAGTCTTATGACAATGCTGTTCTAGCCTAGGCCTTCTTTGGCTTGAGAAAGGATCCTATTTTTTTTTTTTTATATATATAAATTAAGTTATCTGCATCAATACAAAGTAGGTGTTTTACTATTTTAGAATGAATTAATAGCTAAAAGTAACTTTGTTCTAATTTCTCACACACACACAAAATCACTACATAGAATATATTACGATCCATATAAACGGAAGCTTTTTGGAGCTTTTTAAAGACTTTAAAATTGGCCTGAGACCATAAATCTGAGAATTGTTCTAGACTCAAGAGCCCAGGGAACAATCCTCTAGCATTTTATGGACTGGACTATGTTTACCTGGCCAGGTGACATGGGGAAGAATCCATCTTCTTCTCTTTCATCCCGGTTCCTTCAGAAGTTCCTGATATTGGCAACGATGGAGCTGAGACAAAGCTTGTGTCCCTCAGGGCATTGTTAAACTTAGAAGTGAACCAGCCCATGTACTTGTAGACATTTAGGTAATGCATCTTCTTGTTTCTTGGAGTGACTGCTAATTCAGCAGGTACATGATGGAAGTCCCGAGGAGAGTGTGTGTAGGGGCTGGGAGTGAAACCTTCTTGGTGGAGGCTGAAGACTGAAGGCTCTAAGCTCTGGTCACCTGTAGGTGGCTTTGATGCTAGGCTGTTTTCAGGAGGAGTGGTGGCGGCAGAGACCAAATTAGAATAGTTTCAGGCCTATCTGCTCCACACTTCCTTCTGTCTGTTTCCAGTTGCCTTGATCTCCTTCCATTTGCAGACGGCAACCTGTCTCATGCTGTTTCTCCCACTTCAAGGCCTTCAGTTGTTTTTAAACTTTATAACAGAATTTGGACCCTCTGCATGACAGGAAGGTCCTGTGTGGCTTGGTCCCTGCCATTTCCACCAGACCATTGGTATCTATCTCCTGCCTTTGCCTTCCTCAGCCAAAGGCCTGGTCTCAGTTTTCTGGACACCACAAATGGATTGCTTATAGCCAATGCTCTTCTCTACTCTATAACCCTTGGCTAGAAACTTCTATTCTTTAAAATTTCAATGTACATCAGCTTTCTTCAGCAAACGTTCCCATCTGCTCAACCTGAGGCCAGAGTTCCACATTATATAGCCCTACTCAGCTTCTTGTTTTATTTGCTTTTAACAATCACATTTGTGGTGTTTTTATATAGGTTTGGTCCCCGCAGATTAATATATTTGAATGCTTGGCCCATAGGGAGTGGCACTATTAGGAGGCGTGGCCTTGTTTGAGTAGGTGTGGCATGTTCTAGGAAGTGTGTCACTGGGTAGGCTTTGAGGTCATTTACTTGTCGAGCTCTGCCCAGTGTGGAATCCAGTCTCCTCCTAGCTGCCTTTGAATCAAGATGTAGGACTCTGGGCTCCTTCAGCACCATGTCACCCTGTACTCTGCCACGCTTCCTGCCATGATGATAATGGGCTAAACCTCTGATACTGTAAGCCAGTCCCAATTAAATGTTTGCCTTTAAAGACTTGCCTTGGTCATGGTGTCTCTTCACAGCAGTAAAACCCAAACTAAGACAACGTTATCTTTCTTTGCTTCATAGCACATGCAGCAATTAGTTATTATATGTAAGTGTGTCTAGATAGGTTCTGTCTGGCTATTTAGCAGCAAGGGCATTATATTTTCAGTTAGCTGCTGGCAGGTGGCAAAGTGGTTTCCGTCATGGTACCAGTTGCCTCTTGCCTGGGAGACTGGTTTCTAAAAGAATTTAGTAAGTTTTGGAAACTTGGAGGGACACACCAGAGACCACGCTGACTCCGGGAACTCTCAATTAATTATTTTTGAGCTGTCTCAACAGAACACACGAGAGACTTATTTAATAACATTATATCCCTCCAAAATGTACTGGGCAAGCTACTGAACTAAACGCCTTGTGACTTCACATTCTGGGTTTTAATAACAGAGAATCGATAACCTGCTCCCATTCATTGAAGTCTGCAGTTAAAATGTGTCTGAAGGTCCCCAATGGGGAGAGAGAGCAGGGACCCAGTCCTCTCTCTATATTGTCAATCTTTTAAGCTTTACCCATTTTGGTGGGTGTGAAGTGGTACGCTTACTGTGATTTTAATTCATACTTCCCTAATGTACAATGGCCTTGGGATTTCTAGCTTAAGGGTGGATGTGTCTGGAAACTGGACACATAACAGGTTAGAGGCTGAGTCAGCTTGTGTTTTGATTCTGGGTGGTCATGTTTGTTTTCCTCTGGAATTTTAAACAATACAAGATGTGCATATTTTGCCTCAAGATTTTTTGGACATTTTAGTCTAGGGCAGTGGTTTTCAACCTTTTTTTTTTTTTGGTTTTGGTTTTGGTTTTGGTTTTTCGAGACAGGGTTTCTCTGTGTAGCCCTGGCTGTCCTGGGACTCACTCTGTAGACCAGGCTGGCCTCGAACTCAGAAATCCACCTGCCTCTGCCTCCCAAGTGCTGGGATTAAAGGCGTGCGCCACCACTGCCTGGCGGCTTTCAACCTTCTTAATGCTGCGATCCTTTAATACAGTTCATCATGTTGTGGTGACCCCAAAACATACCTGTAACTTTGCTATTGTTATGAATCATAATGTAATTATCTTATATGAGGGATATTTTATATGTGACCCACAAAGGGGTTGCAACCCATGGGTTGAGAACCACCGGTCTAGAGGCATCTCTGAGTTGCAGTATTATGAAAAGCAAACCCACAAGCAAGCATGCAGGGAAGTCCCACTCTCTATTTATAGTAGAATTTTGATAATTTTCCTAGGGAGGTGCCAAGAGAGGGCAAGGCACCCTTTTGAGCGCCTAATATGCACTTTTGTCCCAGCACTTCTTCGCCATGACCTCTAGAGGCAAGGGGTGGTACTACACCCATACTCTGTGCTGGAGTCTCAAGAAGCCCTGAGGATTGATTGATTGATTGCTTGTGGCTCACAGAGGCTCGATTGAAACTCTGGTGACTATGGCAGAGTACGTACTCATAATGCACACATTATCCTGGGAGAGCTTATCTTCAGGTAGAAAGTTGTGCAGCTGTGGGAAGGTCCCAGTTCTGTTATTTCTTGCCTATATGGCCTTGAACAACTTAGGTTGTTCTATATGGTAGAGATGACAACACTTGCCCTTCAGTGCTAACATCAAGCCTGACTGAAATGTCCTTGTATACCAAGTGTCTGAGATAGCTCAACAAAGACTTAGAAATGGCCAATAAACACATGTTGAAGTTTATTTGACATCACTGTTCATTAAAACCATGACAACATACCACATCACCCCCCCCCCCCCAGTAGGATGGGTAAAATAGAAAGATTTGACAGATTACAATATGAAGTGTTTGAGTGGAAACAGCTCTCTCGTGCTTCTGGACAAAAGGATACGTAGGGGTGAAGCCTGTGGAGACATCATGTAGTCGAATCGACTACTGATGGCAATGTTTGTGTGCCATGGCTGGTGATTTCCATTCTGAGCATATACTCAAGGGGATGGTGGTTTTGTGTTCACCAAGAGACAGAATATTCATAGCTCCATTCATAGCATCAAAAAACTCGACACAGAAACATTCTTCAAAGGAGGAGGAGTAAATATGGGCTGGTGGAACACTGAGGGGGACATCCTTCATCAGCCAGCTAACTATAGATGCACACATGAGTCCCACAGGTATTCTGCTGAGTGAAGGGAGCCAGACAGATTGCACACTTGTCATTCTATATTTTTTTTTTTATGGAGTTTCTATTTCTATTTCAATTGTGTGAACTCAAGAATGGGTCAAGCCAACCTTTGGTGAGAATGCTGAGCAGCAGTGATTCCTGTGGAAGACACAGGAGGAGTTGTTGAGGAATTGAAGAGTTCTTTGCCTTGAAAGGAGTCATGGCTCATGGACGTAGACAGATAAAATTCAGTAAGCTGCATATGAGAGACGTGTGAGCATTATTGTAAGTCACACGACGTGCATAGAATGTTAAGCTACAATGTATTGGTCATGTGGTAAATGCTCAACAAACAGAATCTTTCTTTGTTCTGTTGTCTCCTAGATAAGAATATACGATGTTGGGGCTGTGAGAATAGCTCAGTGAAGTGCCTGCCATACAGTCACAAGGATCTGAGTGTGGATTCCAGAATCCAGGTAAAAAGTTGAGCATAGCGACGCATGCTTGTACAAATTCCAGTGCTGGGGGTAGAGGCAGAGGCAGGAGGATCCCTCAAGCTAAATGGCCAGCCTAGATGAATTAGTAATGAGCCCCAGGTTGAATGAGAGTCCTTGTATCAGAAGATAAAATGGGAAGCAATCAGTGGGGGCACTGGACTTGGACCTCTAGGCCCAACACAAATGCATGCATGCATATACACAAGTGTATGTTCACACACACACACACACACACACACACACACACACACACACTGTGATTTAAAAAGTTATATGTACAAACAGTGATTTTTTTTCCACCCAGGGAACATAGGCCAGTTCAAGAGGAAGAGAAAGCCTCATGCAGAAAGCTGGGTTACCACAGACCGAATGAAATGATCCCTCGAGATAACAAGGATTCACTTGTCCATGTGGTGTGGGTAAGAAAGGTTCTCCACTACTGTGTGGTCATGGTGAACCTTGTGGGACATCTCAAACATTTGATGGTGAAGCAAGAGGCAAAGGGTGGAAGTAGAGAGGGTTCAGGGAAGAGCTGAAGGAGTCAGTGTAGCCAGGGTTTGCAAGAACGTGTGTGTGTGTGTGTGTGTGTGTGTGTGTGTGTGTGTGTGTGTGTGTGTAGAGTTAGAATACATGGGTAGAGCACTCATAGAAGAACTTGGGTTCTTCCAGGAGGAGCGGTTCAGCCATGATTCTACTAGAGGAACTGAGGGAGATTTCCAAGCCATGTTGTCAAGCTTGCAACTGGAAATAGCTGGGGAATGTAAGTGTCAGGGATTCCTAGGAGCAGAAATTGCAGTTAGCAGGGCTAGATGACTTCCAAAGAAAGTGCCTGGAGCAAAGGCCAAGTGTGGTTGTCCTGGGACGCACTGGGAGGGACAGGATTCACACATGTAGGGTCTTGCTCTGTCTTACACCTTGCTGAGAAAATCCAGTGTCTACTACAACCAGGATGCTGGAGGATAAGTCTCAGGGTTAAATCCCAAGTGAGATTTTTTTTTTTAGGGAAGGGATATTTATCTATTCAGTCTGGAATAGAGACTCCAAACGTGCTTCGTGCATGAGAAGGAAAGGGAAGCAAGGTAGAGCATGGGAAGACCTCCATGTGGATGGCCTCTTAGCTGCAGCCTCCACCCTGACCCACCAGGGACTGAGTTGTAACACAAAGTTGATTTAGTCAAGGGGGAAGGGCAAGTACAAAATTGCATGACCTTCTGTCATTGAGCCACTGGTACAGGTGGCTCCTAGTTGGGGAGTGAGAATTGTAATCCGTGGATGTGGCAGGCCCTCTGTCCTGGACCATTTTCTGGAGAAAGGTTGGTGAAGATCCACTGGCAGCAGCGCCTAAAGTAGCAGAAAACAGACACCGTAATAAGGAAAGAGGTTCAGGGAGGCTACCAGCACATTCATGACAGTTCTGTCTTGGGGACAGGAGACAATAGTCTCTCAAAACTAGTTCTGTCTGTCTCTCCTGCATGAGAGCATCATTGGACCAGTTAGTTTTAACATGTTATTTGTCCCTGCCAGTCTCCTTGGTCTCAGGCCATCCCACTGATGTCCCACTATGATTAACTCTTTCCTTGTCTGCTTCCCTACCAGAGAGAGAGTCTCTTGAGGGCTGGAGTTGACTTTACCATCCCATTGTTCCTCTGAACCCCAGAGACTGCCCCATCCTTGGCACAGAAGAAACAAAGTGTCATCGCTTGGCATTGGGGGTCCTCTACCCTTGTTCCCAATGCCCACACAACCATCCTTTGTGTATACCCAGATTCAGAGCTATTGACTAAACTCTGACCTTGGGAGACAGTGATAAGCTACACGTGAAAGTCAGACTTCAGTCAGCTGTACTGGGAACCCTCAGCCTTGTTTTTCGGTTATCTATACCTTTAAAAAGTTTATTTAAAAGAAATTATATGGTGAATTTCTTCTCCCTGCTCTCCAAATGGCCCTGTGGAAGGCAATTTTGCAATGTGTCTCTTGGAAAAAGAGAGAGAGAGGATAAAAAAAAAACAAAAAAACCTAGGAGATTTTAAAGCCGGATAATTATTTGTATCAGCAGGGAATCGGAACTCTTTGTCGGCTCTGAACAGGTACTGAGAGAACCTGACTGTTTAATTTCCCTTAAACTCCGTTTGCATGCATTTAGTGCTAAGAGGCTCACACTCAGTGTCAGGGAATGGTGGGAGAGTCAATGGAGGGAAAGGAAAGGGATGAGGAACCAGAAGCCTGCTAATGGTTTATCCTCAAAAGCTGGATTTCTGTGTTTACTAGCCATGGGCTGTGGGAGCCCAGGGACTTGCATAGCCTGGGCTTGCCCGCCCTCCCTCCTCAGCTGCTTTGCCATGGAGATGCTGGGAAGATTCTGGATCCTTTAGGCACTTGGAGACATGCTGGGACTACTTCCTGAGTGTTCTCTGTGCAGATGAGTGGTTGAGTCACAGCCTACTTAGCCTCCATGGCTCTTGGTCTCTAGGAAAAGCAATCTAAGGAGCAGCACAAACTTTTTGTGGCTGCCTCTGAAGGCTCTGCAGCTGCATTGCCAGATGAATTAGAGGCTAGGGAACCTGAGGGGCCACGTATCATCCGTCCAGTGTAAATTCCATTAAGGGGAAGCCTCTTCTTTGCCAATGCCTATTAGTGTCTTCTGTCTGTGTGTAAGCCCTCCACCTCAAAGACCACTTAATGTAATTCAGTTTCCAAAATGAAGTTCAAATGAGGTAGGCTCTTGGCTAATTGCTAGAGGCCCGGAGACTACAGTTGGAGAAGAGGAGAAAGACATGCTGATAGTTGTGGACAGGTGACAGTGACATCATGGGGGGGGGGAAGGTGTTCTTTGTTGTGTTGGAGCTGGGATAGAATCAAGAGAGACTGGCATGTTTGAAAGGCAATCAAGGCTCGCTGGGTAGAGGGACATGCCTGAACACAGGCTTGGGAGTCTATGCAGTCCTTGGGTTTCAGACACTGTGGCATGTGGTGAGGAAGGAAGCTGAGTGAGCTTGTGGGCCTGGGTAGAGATGAGCGTTGCTGAGATCCAGCAGAGTTTGATATAGCAGATCTTTAGAAGAGTGTCTGCCAAGGAGCAGAGCTCCCCAGAGGTGTGACCGTGACGTTTTATGTGTGTTTGCTGTGGTGGTGATAGTGATCGAATCCCTCCACGGTGGGATTTTAGGAGCCAAAGCTCCTGTAAGTGGGTTCCCTGCACCCCCCCCCCCCCAGGCAGGTTCTGTAGATGCCTTAAGTCACCCACACAGGCAATTTTGACATTCGGGGGCACATCTCTGCCAGGTACAGTTAACACACATGAGCTAAAACAGAGAGGGAAGGCAAGGCCTAATCCAGGCAGTCTTAGAAAGGGCAGCTTGTGTTTTTCTGGAATATTTTGACCAGTTGATTGGCACAGCTCCCTAGAAGTTTAAGAAATTTGACTGCATTTAAAAAAAAAAAACCCATTGTTTAGCTATCAGTGACTCAAGCAAGGAACTTAAGAGTACCCAGGTTTTGCAAAGAGCAAAGCTTTGCAAATATCTGTTTCCTCTGTGTTTAAACTTTCCTTCTCTTTCCCAGTCTGTCTTGTTTTTTTTTTTTTTTCCTGCTTTCAGAAGTTCTTTTCTGACTCAGATTCCAGCCAATCACCAAGAGGGATAGCTCACTACAGCACACCATGGAGTCCTATGGTGGTGGCAATCTGATACTCACAGTGTGGAGGTGAAGACTACAGGTCCTGCTGTGCAGTTGTCTTCAGGATCATATGCTATGAAAGACAGCCCAATGCCCCTGACTGTCTGGCTATAGCTTTGCTCTGGGTTTCTGGTCACTAGGAAATCTTAGAGTGGGCACGAAGAAACTGAACCAAATGTCTTACAGCCCGCTGTGTATCTAAAGACTTTCTGAATTGTTCTAAGTGAACAAAACACAGATGAAGAATACTTTTGTAATCTTTGTATCTACTTCAGTCCTCAAATCATGTTCCACAAAACACGTGTTTATTCAGTAAATAGACAAAGGCAGATTGAATCAGGAGATCTGGTTCATAGGTCACTCCTAGGCTTAAAACTCAAGTATGAAGAGACTAGAGAGATAGCTCAGAAGTTAGGAGATGGTACAGAGGAGACCATTCTTGCAGGGGACCTGAGTTCAATTCCTAGCACCCTCAGGCAGCTCATGACTGCCTATGCCTAGAGCCCCATGGAATCTGATGCCTCTGGTCTCCTTAAACACTTAATACTCATGTGTATATAGCCATATACAGACACATAAAGACTTAAAAATAAAGTACATTTAAAAAAATTGTTGTATGGAAACATTGCTATATCCTATCTCACTTCAGGCAGCTTTTGAATGGTGGCTGAAATACACCAGCTGGCTAGTCTTTCCTTATTTATTGCACATCTACTCTGTGCTCAGAACAGTCTTTGTGGGTGAGAAATGTCTAAGTGCCCTAGGCTGTGGACTTCTGTGCCTTCTCTGGGACAGAAGTTTTTCTGTGTGTCACCTACTCTCAGGGCTGACTTCCCACCACACCCCACTTGACATGAGCGGGTAGATATCTCTCCGGGTCTCTAGTGCTCCAGGAGTCACTTGTCACATGCCCAGTGAAAGTTTGGTGACTGAATGGCAAGTGCTCAGAAAGCTGTCTCCAGGGGGCTGGAGAAAAGGCTCAGTTGTTACAGCACTTCCTACACAAGTAGGGGGAACCTGAGTTTGGATCCCCAGTAACCGAGTCAAAGCAGGAAGCTGGGCAAGGGTGGTGCCTGCAGTGGGTAGTGGAGGAGTGGACAGGGCAGACCCTTGGAACTCACCGGCCAGCCAGTCTAGTGAATCCCTGAGCTTCAGGTTCAGTGAGAGACCGGGTCTCAGAGAATGAGATGGAGAGCAATCGAAGACACATAATATTCACTTCTGGCTTCCACATGAATGCATGCGTGTGTACATGCTACAAGCGCGTGTGTACATTCCACACGAATGCAAAAATAACACATGTGCATGCTCCCACAGACAACCCGTCAAATGGCTTGTCATTTGTGGGCCCAGCAGTAATGGCTTTCTTGCAGAGCTTGTGGGTATGAGGTGGCCCTCGACTGGGCATGCAGAACCAATCAAGATGTGGCTCTCCTCAGCTGCTTTTCCGACCTTAGAACGTCCTTGGCTGAAACAAGTTTCTTTCTGTGAAATGAAACTGGAGGCTCTGTGTTGTTCTTCTGTCTCTTTCAGCTCAAATCCACTCACATTTTAAGGCTATTAATAGACTCTTTAGAACTGTGCAAAGATGTAAAAATGTGTGTTCCCTGAGGGCTGTGGTGGATGCGGAAGAGAGAGAACCCGGGATGTCGAACTCGCTTCTGCCCTGCTTGTTTTTCTTCCTTATAAAATATAGATAGGAGAGCCGTCTGTCTACTCTGGGGTCCTATGGCAATTCATTAGTTAATGTCTGTGCAGTTGGAAGGGAACAGAAAACCATCACATGTAGTAAGCTGGAGCGATGCTAAGTGTTATTATTTTCCACCCAGATTCTCCCATTATGCTTCAGTTTCATGTTACAGTCGTCATAACAGCACCAGTCGGGGCTCTTCTGGTTAATTATGCTACTAGTGAGAGCGAAAAAGAATTCCCTTTTAAAATTTCCGTTTTAGCTCTTCTCTGTCTCCAGCTCCCTCTCCTATCTCTCTAGTGCAACATTACACATTGCTAATGACTCAGGGTCAGTCAATATGCCCACTCCTGGTCTTCCCTCAAGGTCACTATGGTCTGGAGACACCAACATTGTCTACAGGCTAGCAAGTGGTACATATAGAAACTCCAGAGCACTCTACCCTTTGTGTGTGTGTGTGTGTGTGTGTGTGTGTGTGTGTATGTGTGTGTGTGTGTGTGTGTGTGTGTGTGTGTGTGAGAGAGAGAGAGAGAGAGAGAGAGAGAGAGAGAGAGAGAGAGAGAGAGATTGATTCTGCTTCTTCCATATGGTGGGATGGGATAGGTTTGACAAAGGCAGAATTTGCATAGATATCTTCTCAGGGATGGGTGTTGCTATTGCTGCCCTGAATCAAAGCAGCCATGATCACACGAGACTGGGCTTATGAACATTCCCGTATCCATGAGAGGAAGGCTAGTATGGCTCTCCAGGCTTTCACGAGATGTTCCCAAATTATCTAAGAAGTACATGGCTAACTAGGGTGGTATTTGTTAGTGGTGAAGCTTTTGTGCACCCACATAATTCTGGAAGTAACCTGAATAACCTTGGTTCACCAGGCTGGACTTGGGCAGAATACACTTTTTGGTTTGTTGATGTCTTCTATATTTAAACCCAAATGGGGACCAGTATAATTAAAACTGTGTAGAGTATTCATGGGGAAGCTGTGATGTGGCAGTCATCTTTCTGAGATAAAATGGCAGGTCTCCTAGGTGTAGTGACAGTTGCATGACTGTTGCTAAGGATGATAGGATTGAGGCTGAGGTCTAGGCATCTTTACAGAGGGGACTTTCTCTAGCTCAGTATCCATCCCCTGCTAGGCACTTTCAGCTCCAGTGTCCAAACTCAAGTGCTCAACTCATGGAAAGATCAACTAGTGTGGCTGAAAAGAACTTGGTAGGAGACGTTCTGGCAGATCTGAGGGATGTAGGCTTGTATGAGAATTGGGTTCTAAATCAGTTAAGAGGTGATGAAGAGAAAAGAAACAGATAAAAGGGCCTGCTTGGGTCACTTAGAGGTGACTTGGGTCACTTAGATCTTGCATGGAGCTGGAATTCCTCCAGGGAAAACAGAAGGTTTTAGAGTCGAATAGCAGTTCATGGGAGGTACAAACAATGAGGCATGGGTCATTCCTACTGGGCTGCTGCTGTTGAGAAAGGAGATCTTATGGGCTGGTAGGAACCACCCCAGCCGCTCCCTAACAGAGTGACTACAGTAGCTTGTAGGTGAGGGGCATGTGGGGTGACCAGAAGCCTGGAAACAAATTATGGATGTGTTGGTTACCTGATAGTGTAGAGAATACTTGGGCTTTGTATGTTCCTATCCTGAGGGCCTGAGTGAGTCTTCATTCATACAACCTCCAGATGCAATGGGGACAAAATGAAGCAGGGGTATGGGATAGAGTGTTATAGAGAATAAAGGCTGTGTTTGTCTGAAGGACAGGCAACCTCTCTCCCCACCCCCTTCTTAAAGAGCATAGCATGTACATTTCTTCCTTGAAAGAAAGTACAGTGTGTTTGGACACCGTTTTTTAGGCCTGTATCCCACTCACTCAGCAGCCAGCTGTGGAGAGTGACTCCCTTCTAAGTCACAGGACTGGAGACTTTTATGGTAGAATGGCTGATACAAGGAAGCTCCTAGGTCAGCTGGCTTCGTTCTATGGCATCCCCCTCCTGGCACCTGGCACCCAACTTAAGTCTGAGCGCATATGTTTCTCTTTACCCCGCTGTGCTGGCTGCTCTTATGCCAACTTGACACAAGTTCAGAATCACCAGAAAGGAAGGAGCCTCAGTTGAGGAAATGGCTCCATAAGATCCAGCTGTAAGGTATTTTCTTAGTGATCAGTGGGGCAGGGCTCAGTCCATTGTGGGTGGGGCCATCCCTGGGCTGGTGGTCCTGGGTTCTATAAGAAAGCAGGCTGATCAAGCCATGATTGCAAGCCAGTAAGCAGCACTTCTCCATGGCCTCTGCATCAGCTCCTGCCTCCAGGTTCGTCTTACTTGAGTTCCTGTTCTAACTTCCTTCAATGATGGATATTTAAGCCAAATAAAACCTTCCCTCACCAACATTCAGTCAGAGACTGGGGTTCAGAACCAAGAATTACAAGTGCTCTGGAGCTCTCCAAGTTTAGGGGCCTCCTAGGCTGGTTCTGTGGGTCTATACACAATGATCTCCCAGGCAATCGAGTGGCACAGTGGGCCGGGCCCTTGTTTCCGTGAAGGGAGAAGACGTGTTAGCTTCTCAGGTCTGGGCATCATTGGCATTCTCAAGCTTGAAGAAGGTCTCAGGGGACACAATTCATTCGAAGCATGCCTCATTGCACAGAACGCCCTTTTCCTGAGCTCGGCAGGGCAGCAAGCTTTAGCTGGATCATCGAGTGTTTCCCAGGAGGCAGCTAGCAAAGGCAGGAGGTGAGTGACATGAGTTGGCTGCCCTGATTTATAGAATCATAAGGAGAGATGGCCATGGGATGAACAGTGAAAGAAAAACAGATTTCATTGAGCGTGCTGGTGTTTGGGTTGAGATGGGGGGGGGATAGAATAGTCAGATGAGATCTTGTGTTAGGGGACGGGGTGGGAGTGGGAGTGGGTGGGTCAAAGATGAAATTGCTAAAGCCTAAATAATGTGCTTTGTTTTGTGGTATCTTCTCTGTGCACTTAGACATCTGTGCATACATACATACAAACATGGGTGTGGAGGTCAGAGTGTAACTCTTGGTGTTGTGTTTCAGATGCCTTCAACTTTTTCTTTGAGATAGCTTCTGTCATTGGCTTGGCTGTAGCCTAGGCTAGTTGGCCCGTGACCTTCCGGGAACCTGCTTGTCTTCACGTTCCACCTTGCCGTCGTTGGGATTTGAAGTGTGTGTCACTCTGCCTGGCCTTCAGTGTGGGTTCTAGATCCTGAAAGGCAAGGAGTTTAGCCACTGAGCTATCTCTCCTGCCCCTTGTGGTGTTTTCTCAAACTACATTCTACTGAACTTTCACAAACTTTGGGTTCTAATTTTAGTTCTTGCCGTGAAATCTTGCAAACGAGGTGGGTATGGTGGAACACCCCTGTAATTCTGGCCATGCTGAGACAGGGATAATAGTGAGAGTCTTGTTGGAAGCAAACTGTATAGTGAATCCCAAGTGAGCCATTTTCCTGGGCTACAGAGTGAGAGTCTATCTTGAAAAACAAAAAACAAAAAACAAAACAAAACCTTGTGAGTAAAATAGAATTATCCAACACTGCTATTTCTCCATTGCTGGTACCACATTTCACCCAGGGTAACAAATAGGCAGTTTGCTGTGGGTAATACCGGACACTGGGCTTCTCAAAACCTAGGAAACTCTGAGAGAGTTCAAGACTTCAGCCAAATTTGATTGACGTGCAGGTGGAGGCAAGGTTCGGCGTCAAATCTAGGGGATTTCATCTCCCCCCTTCCTCCGCTTTCATCTCTTTATTTATTCGCTCATCAAACATTCACTGAGCATTTAGTAGGCACCAGCTGTGGTATGGAGATGAACAAGAGAAATACAGTCCCTAACTATCCAATATGGCTATGGATGGAGCTAACAGGCTGTGCTCACTCATTGGTTCAATAAATATTTATAGAGTGCTTAGTGTTTGATCATCTCTGTGTTAGGCATTGAGAATAAAGGGGCAGACAGGCGAGAACAAATTACCGTTGCTTTTGGAGAGGCTGTAGTGTGGGTGGGAAAGATGTTAAGCAAAGAAGTTCATTAAATGAAAACATAGTGCCATGGTTTGAAAGATGCTTTAGGGGCTGGAGAGATGGCTCAGCAGTTAAGAGCACTGGCTGCTCTTCCAGGGGACAAGGGTTCAATTCCCAGTATCTACATGGCAGCTCACAACTGTCTGTAACTCTAAGATCTGACACCTTCACAAAGACATACATGCAGGCAAAACACCAATGCACATAAAAAATAAAAAGAAATAAATTATTTAAAAAAAAAGATGTTCTAGTGATCCAGTTCATAGGTTGTGTGTGTGTGCGTGCGCACGCGTGCAACCACAGTTTGATGGCTAATATTGCCAACTTGACAGGATCTAGGAGACAGACCTCTTGGTATGTATGTGAGGAAGTGTCTAGTTAAAATAATTGAGGTAGGAAGATCCTCCAAAAATGCATGTGGCTCTCAAACTGAATGAGAGAGCTTTGTCTCTTGTTTTTGGAGACAGGGTTTCTCTGTGTAGCCCTGGCTGTCCTGGAACTCACTCTGTAGACCAGGCTGGCCTCGAAATCAGAGATCCACCTGCCTCTGCCTCCCAAGTGCTGGGATTAAAGGCGTGCGCCACCACCGCCCAAGTGTGAGCTTTGTCTCTTTCTGCTTCCTGACTGAGTGCCTGGGACCAGCAGCTTTGTGTTCCTGCTTCCATAATCTCTTCCCTGCTCCCAATCCCTCCTGCCATGATGCGTTTGTTCCTTTGAACCAAAGAAGGCCCCTCTTTCCTGAAGTTGCTTTGTTACAGCACTGGCAAGGGTAACTTGGTGGGGGTTCTGTCCTACTTCATTTTTGAGAGGGGTTAGAGTTGTGAGGGAAACATAAGGTACCAAGGGAAGGCCAGTTCCGGTTAGTCACCCTTTCTTAGCATCAACAAACCTGAGAGGGTCAATGAAGCCTCAAGTGGGTGTCATGGGCAAGACAAAGGCTGGCTGTGGCTTAGAAACTCAGCCACAGGGGGTACTCCTGTCCCTTTGTTTGCTGTTGCTCTCAGCAACATGCCTGTCGGGAAGGTGTTCCATAGCAGCCACAGATACTTTGTTTTTGTTGGTGAGCAGTGGGAGATTTAACCTGTGTACTTGGGAATTTGACATCTACTGCTCTTTCCTCATGCCCCTTCTCAACCGAGGGGAAAAGCTCCATTCAAGTGTCAACCTGCTCCATCCCCGTCATGGATAAAGCAGGCACAAGGGACCCCAATAACTAGACGTTTTCTGCTGGAGGGTTTCATCTCTTCCTCATAAACAATGCTGATCTTACAGGTTTTTGTTTGTTTGTTTGTTTTTGCCTTGAAGTGGTGCATATCTATGCCCATTACTATTAATAGGTTACAGTATTAATTGGCTCTACAACTCTCACTTTCAAAAATATACAACCCTTGGGGATTTGTGGAAGGTTATACTTTCCCAAGACGTCTGCAGAGGCACCTTCCACCTCATGTGGAGGTTGCTGTGATGTTGCCATTCCATTGCCGGGCATTACAGTCTGTGCTCTCGACTTTGACGTATGCTCCCACTTGGATCCATGGGGTTGGCAAAGACACACCAGCATGCCTGAGATTCAGCTTTTAGCTAGCTTGGCAATCTCTACATTTTGTGTCTCGGAGCTAGTCACCATGCAAGGTGTGCGATTGTCCTGAGGCCACCGGATGCTACATCATGTACAACGGAATAGAGGTCAAGGAGCAAAACACGAATACCAGATACTGATGGAGAAGGCGTCAGAGAAGCCGGTTTTCCAGCCTTGGATTTCCAAGCGCTCGGCTGGATCCTTTATTGCATGAGCCTTTTACAGTTGAATTGTAAAGGAAAGAAATGGTTAAGAAAGGGTTTGGAAGTGATAGGCTATTTAGCAATAGAAAACAAAGCTCTTTGTTCCTTTTTCAGGTGTGTGTGTGTGTGTGTCTGTCCCCACGGCCTTGCTGACTCCAGGGAATTGAGCAAAGCATGGGCGTCTCCCACCCAGGTGCCTGTCATCACCATCTCTACATGACACTTTGAAATCAAGCTTTCTCAAGCTGTCACAGAGCCTGACAGATGTGGCGAGGCTGCAATAAGTCAGTTTAACCCAGAGAGTGCTAGCCTCTGCCTTGTCCTTAGTGAGACGTCAGAACTAAGTTGGGAATAGAAGGTTCTTCTAAATACCCATCCTCCCAGGGGGGTATTTAGAATACAGGAAAATATTCCCTCTAGTTGCAGGGCGGAAGTGCTCCACTGTGGATTTAGATCCCTAGATCTTAAAACATATCTGAAGTAAGACCTCACTAAGCTATCCAGGCTGGCCCTAATGTATGGTCAGCCTCCTGAATGGCTGGAATTATGGGTCTGGCTGAGTGCACATTTGAATTTGAGTTTGGTGTGGTCTGAGATCTGCCTGCAGGGGCAGATGGGAAAGGAGTGCCCAGGGCTTTAACATGTGTAGCTCACGGTGGCTAAGTACTTACTGTGTCCTAGCCAATATATATATATATATTTTTTTACAGAGAGAGATTTCTCTGCATAGCCCAGGCTGGCTTCAAACTCATGACTTTACAGTTGCTTACTTCATCAGTGGTGGGATTGAAGGTCTGCATTCACACACACACACACACACACACACACACACACACACACACACACACACACGAAAACCAGTGGACAGCTTCAGGTGCTTTTCCTCAGGTGCAGTCCACGTTTCTTAGGATGTCACCGTGGCCCAGAACTTGCCCAGCAGGCCAGGCTGTCTGGATAGTGAGGTCCATGGGCCTGTTTGGCTCCACCTTTCCAGCGTGGGGGATTATAGACACAAGGGTATGAAGCCCATTTTGCTCTTTTTTTTTTTTTTTTTTTTTTTTTTTTTTAGTGTGCATTCTGAGGGTTGGGTTTACACCCCTGTGTTTTCAAGGTAAATGCTTCGCCACCAGTGCCATTTCCCCAGCCCTCTCTCTTTCAACATTGCTCTTCAATATACTTCACTAAACAAGCGAGGAGACTGAGGTCCAGACCGGGCGTGGCTGGTCCTTAAAGCGCAGATAGAGCACTACCAAATCTCGTTTCTAAGGTCAGCAAGATTTGAGGCAGTGACTTAGAAATGTTCAGTCTAAGGAAACATCGAGGACACATAATTTTAATCTCAAAAGCATAGCAGAGAGCTGGCCCCTGGACTCCATGGGAACGCTGAAATCCCTGGCTGTCGGCTCAACCCTTTCAGCAGAGCTGTTTTTGGCAAATAGCAGGTGCATCACATCAAACCCCCCACCCACTTCCACTCAGAGGTTCTTCTGTTTCCAGCACATATGTTCCTCTGTTCTGGAGTCTTTCCTGACAGAAGCAGGAGGCTTTTGACAAACAACTTTAATATTCTTTGCTTCTGTGTGGCTGGCTCTAATAATCCTGCAAGCCTACAAGGTCACGAGGAAGATTAAATCTGAGAAGTCGGAGGCAGATTCTGACACATCATTATTTAAGTCCTGAGCTGCTTGAGGGCTCCTGTCCCCAAGAGCCCTGATTCACTGTCTAAATGAACACCCCAAATTCTACGAGGTTGCTGAGCACGGATTCTGGAGTCCTGATGGGAAATGCCTGCCCTGCTTGATGCGAAAAGGCCCTCGCTTTCTGTCCCAGAAGAGTTATTGCCTGCGGGGAGAATGGGGATTTCAGGAAATCTGGGTTCTGTCTCATCTCTTGCTGTGGACTTTAGGATTTCACCCAATTTTTGTAAATCTTCCATGGTTTCTACTTACGTAGTTATTGATATCATTTTGTTTTTTAAAGGTATATTTATATTTTTAATTTTTATTTGTGTGTGCACAAGTGTGTGTGTGTGTGCACAAGTACATGCATGTGTGTCTGGAGATAGAACTCAGCTCTTTCTGTTTTCAAGGAAAGTGCTATGAACTGAGATCTCTAGGCTTTCTCTACCACTTAAAACTTCCATCTCTTCTCCTCCAGGATTGCTGTGCCGTGTACCAAGCTCCCGGTGTACTTAGGCAATCTATTTGAATCACAGCCAAACTGTAGCACAGGAGAGACATTTGTTCCCCTTTGGTATGACACTTCTTTATATAAAATCTGAGAGAGGGATGAAGGGAGGGAGAGAGAGAGAGAGAGAGAGAGAGAGAGAGAGAGAGAGAGAGAGAGACAGTATAGACTGCACACCGATAGCCTTTTCATGTGTACCCATCTACTCACTTAACTTCCTTATATTAAGCCATACCCCTTAAAGTTTCTATCATCCCACCCCCAATAGAGCCTCAGTTTGTCAATCAAGCCTTAACAGATGAGTCCTTGCAGGACATTTTCAAACCAGAGCACAGGTTAGAACTGCCAGGCAATACATCAATAATCAAATAAATCAAATAAACCATCACCTTGGTTGTGGTTGATCTTGGAACCACATTATTTATTTATTTATTTATTTATTTATTTATTTATTTAGAGATAGTGTGCTTGCCCTCCCATTCCCCAACGTTCTTCAATGAGTGCCAGAGAGCAAACCCATCCAGGAGAATAACATGACAGTGTGTTGGGAAAGCCCAGGGTTGGAACAACCTGCCCTTGACTGTGTCCCTGGGGATGCTGTGGCTCTTGTCCTAGACTGGCCTCTCTCTTCTTAGAAGAAATTTTATCTCAAGTTTTACTGATCTGCCTCAGGACAAGTTGGAGCTGTGGTCCTGAAGCTGTCTTAATGAATGGTCTTCCTTGAGTCCAGACTATCTGGGACTGGGGTCATGAATTATTTTTACCTAGAATGTCCTGGCTTTTTATTTATTTATTTTACATCATCATTATCATTACTGTGTGTATGTATATGCATATGTGTGTGCCATGGTGCATGTGTGAAGGTCAGAAAACAATTTTGGGCAGTCAGTTCTTTTCTTTCACCTTTTACACCCTGGGGATTGAACTCAGGTCATCTGGCTTGCTCTGCAAGCACCTTTACCTTCTGAGCCATATTGCTGGCCCTGGGTTTTTATTTAAACTTGGCCTTCAGGGATCAGCACTGCAATCTAAGTAGCATGGCATCTTTTGCTAGGTGATGGAGAAACAAGATGCCAGACAGCCCAACAATGGTGCAGTGTGGGACAGAGAGGATCCAGTTCTGTTTGTATCGAAGCCAGAATAGTAACCAGCAACCCCTATCTGTTTATACCATTTTATTATTGTTATAGCTACCTTAGGTGAAAATCTGCCACTGTGGGCAGGGGCTTATCACTATTGTCACCTATGAATGGTCTCAGCCAGATCCAGCAGCTTTTAATTTCATAATCGTCTGTACCTTTTGAGAGGGCAAGTGACAACACGGGGACACATGAGGCATTGCTGAACAGCTGAGGTGAAGCTCTGCAGGTAGGCACCTGACAACATGTCCCCCGACCTGGCTGTGGTGTGAGCCTGGGGGCTGTTAGCACCCCTATCCAGCAGATATCCAGAATGGCCATGCAGTCTGACATTTTCCTCTGTCTTTTTTTTTTTTTTTTTTTTTTTTTTTTTTTTTTTGGTGGTGGGGGGAAGTATTTAAATTCAGGAGCAGAAGGGTCGATGCTGAGATATTTATGCCCTTTTGATAACTGCTGCTTAAGCTGCTTCTTGACAAATTCTAATTAAGCGAGGATAATAAGTTGCAGAAACACGGTGGATTTTGGTGCCTTTCGTGTGGTATGTCACATCCTATAACTCACAAAAACACTTTTCAGAACTGTCTCTGAAAAGTCACCTTGGCCGTTGCCCCAGAGGTGTCGGCTAGGCTAACACCTCCCTCTTTTCTCCCCCTACTGTAAAACTATTTTTAGGTATGAAATTAATTGCAGGGAAGTTCAGGTTAAAGAGATTCGTGTTTCTCTGCAGTGAACTTTAATCTTGGTCGAAGATTAAATTAAGTAGCTGGGTGGGATTTGAACTCTGGTCTTAGCTAGTCGTATATCCCAGAAAATAAGAGGAAAATAAAATCAACAGTAATAGTAATAAAACAATGTCAAAACAAATCAAGGGGTCTGCTGATGGATTTTTGATTGTGGTGGCTTGTGTCTGTGGAAGGGGGTTATTATAGTGGGAGAATTCAGTAAGCTATTGGCTATGTCTGACTAGATGTGAGTGACTGGTACAGACCAGAAACTTAATTGTAAGATGTTGTGGCCCACTCTGCCCCACATTTGGGGGCTAAAATGTTGCAGACCACTCTGTCAATGTTGGAACCAGCACTGCCAAAGCCTTGGGGGCTAAACTGTTAGAGCCCGCACTGCCCCAAGCTGCTCCAGTCTACGGGTCAGGGTTCAGCAAGATAGAGAGGACAGACTGGAAGAATGGAGACCAGACAGAGTGTGATTCAATCCCATTTATTCTTCAGTCTCTCTTCTTCTCTTCAAGTCCCAAGTCTTGAGTTCCTAGTCCTTAGTTCCTAGTCCCTAGTGCCTCCAGGTTCCAAGTTACTTCTTCCAAGTGCTAAGTGCCTAATACCTAATAATTCTTCCGAGTTCTCTAGTCCAAGTGTCTTCTTCCTCAGTGCCTAATTCCTACTCCAAGTTGTATTGTCTAACCTAATTCCTAGTTCCAAGTTGTACTGTACTCTTCTGCCTGCCTCTCACCTTTTATATGTCTCACTTCTAAGCCACGCCCTTAAGTCACGCCCTTAAGTCACACCCTTAGGTCTTGTCTCTAAATCTGATCTCTAAGTCACGCCCTTAAGTCTCAGCTCTAAATCACAGCTTTAAGTCTTGCACACCCAAGGGAAGATCCTGGGTATCTAAAACAAGATGTTATCAGAGTGTGCTCAGCTGTTGTAGGCTATTGTAATCAAATCTCTAGTCAGGGTATATAGTTCAAGATGGCTGCAAGGATGATAGCCGCCTTCTTTCGGCTCCCCACAGTAAGAATCTCCTTCCTAGAGTTCCATTTATCCTGTACCCACTTTGTAATGTTCAGATTGTCAACTTGACACAATCTAAAATCACCTGGGAAGAAAGTCTCAATGATTGGATTGGTCCCTGGGCATGTTTAGGTAATATTGTCTTAAGTTAATTGATGTAGGAAGAGAGACCAGTCTATTGTGGTTGGCACCATTCCGTAAGCAGAAAAGTCCTGAGTTGTGTAAGAGTGGAGAAATTGAGCTGAGCACAAGCAGGGCAGAAAGTAAACGTGCCTGCATATATTTCCCCTCTGCTTTCATTTGAGGATGTGATGTGACCAGCTGTCTCATCAGCTGGGGATAAAAGCTACAATAAGTTCACTCTATCCTAGGTTGTTTTTTTGCAGGATGTTTTATCACAGCAACAGAAATTAAACTACAACATCCTTGTATGACGTGGTATATATATATATATATATATATATATATATATATATATATATTTTTTTTTTTATTAGATCTTTCATTTACACTTCAGATACCATCCCGTTTCCCCATTCCCCCCCCTTAGAAAACCCCTATCCCATGCCCCCTTTTCATTTTGCATTTATACATTTTTTTTAAGAAATGTTAATCATAGGCTTTATAAGTTTGGTATTGTTCAATCAGAGGTGTAACCCACTACCCAACCTAGATATATCAACTATCTTTGACTGGTGGAGATACATGAACATCTGCTTCCCTGTCTCCCCCCTCTATCTCTCTTTCATCACCTAGCTTCTCCTCTCCTTCTTCTTCTCCTCTTCTTACTCCTTTTCTTCCTCTCAGTACTCCTTCCACCTTAGCTCCTCCTACACATCACCCTTCCTGTTAAAAGGAAACTTTTCTCTCAAAATACAATTAGAGCATAATTATGCCTATTTGTACCAGTGAGGTACAAGATAGTCCTAATACCCAGTCCATCCTTTTGTTGACTAACCAGCACCTCTGTCATCTATCCTAACTAAAACACTTACTTCTGAACCTGGCTTTTTCCTTGGCTTTAGGATGAATGTCAGCTGATGACCATACACTCAGATCTTTTCTCTCAAAGTAAATAGCTATAAGTTTTCAACCCCATCAGAAATCCACAATGACTGAGTTGACTATAATTGTGGGAAGCACAAAGCATAGCTTCTAAAACTTAGCCAATTTATAGAGACCTCTGAACACCTGGACACTCGCTCTACTTCAAAACGTTGGAGCATCTGTTCTTCTGCCTTCTGGCCCAGGATCATCTGACAGACCTTAGTGCTGCAGAATTATTAAGGGCTGATTACTCTGTCTAGGCAGATATAATCAGTCGACTATTCTGCAAGTGTGTCCTTTTCTGGACAGTAATTTGTCTGTAGAAGGAAAGTGGCAATTCTTGCCTAGTGGCTGTCTCACCACAACTGGAGTAACTCCAAGGATGCTCAATTTCTTCTTAGAATTTAACATAGGAAGCTGTCCGGAGCAGACAGGTCTCTAATGAAAATGAACATTAATACTGAAATGTTTGTCATGTCAATTCTAAGGATTTCTGATGTTTTGAAAACCAGCTATCCATGTAAGGTAATCTGGACTGTTGCCTGTTAACTCCACTCAGCTATTTCTAAATAAAACATAGAGAACACCCTTATAATAAACTCCAAGTCATGAATTTGCTATGGTCCCTTAACTCACAGGCTGACCATCTCAAATCAGTTAAAATGACGTGGTATATATTTTTAAAAAGCCTCATTTATATAACTCATGCATATGAGTGCTCTATTTGCATGTATGCTTGTATGACAAAAGAGGACATCAGATCTCATTATAGATGGTTGAGAGACACCATGTGGGTGCTGGGAATTGAACCCAAGTCCTCTGGAAGAGCAGCCAGTGCCCTCAATTGCTGAGCAATCTCTCGAGGCCAGGACATGGTATTTATTATCTACTAATCCTTGATCCCTGTCCCTGCCTGCCTCTTTTCAGCTGGCCCCAGGTCCACAGCCCCATGGAGGGCACTGAATGTCATCAGCAATGAATGATACTTCTTGTCCTCCATTGTGGGCATTTCCCCACAGACAACCTCTTGTTAGCTCCACTTTCGAATTGTGCGACCCCTCTGGGAGTTGGTAAAAGCTTCACATACATCTCTATTCTGCCTTCGTGTCCTGCCTGAGTTTCAAGTTTGCTTTCCAGCTGTGAAAAACATATGTACGGACGGCAGTAATTGGGAATTTAATAATTTTTTTGATGTTTCTTGTGGTGTTTAGGAGATCCGCTGAGAATGAGCCATATTTTTCTTCAATGTTTCCCTGTTCTGTGCTGAAGCTGTCTGTGTTAAAGCTACACGGGGCTTTTATTCTCCCCACCCCCATAAGGCAGGCTAACTTTGAAGCTATTTCCTTTTTAAAGGGGATGCATATTGGTTCTTTATTTTCTCTTTTTGTTTTTATTGCTATAGTGTTCTGTGCAATTTTTTCCAGGCCATCTTAGAAATAAAATATCCACGGGGAAGAAACCGCCAGAGTCAGAGCTTCGAATGAACGTGAGGGTTGTCCCCTGTGAGCATAGGTCTTGTGGTTCTAGCGGATGCTTGCATTTTTCACTCTATGTTATTTGATTACAAGGTCATCAAATGACACTAGCTCTATTGTACTAACTCCCCAAAGCTTGAGAGTAACTGATTGTGTCCTGTGCTGTTAACACATCCTGGGGGCTCCCACCTCACTTCTGAGGGAATCCATGGAGCGCAGTGGGAAGTTTTGGAAGGAGTGGGTGAATTCCCTGACTTTCTTATTGGAGACATGTAGCATTGTGCCACCCAAGGATGCCATCTGTGAGTTCTGGGATGAGACAAATATTCTACATTCTTCTATTTTTCTTCCTCCCCTCTCCATCTATCATGGGAGCAGCGTGATGACTAACCATTGATAGCTTGCTGGATTTGGACTCACCTAGGGGACACAACTGAGGTGTGTCTGTGAGACTGTTTCTGCTCAGACTTTAACTGAAGTTAAACTGAGATTGTTAACGTGGGCAGCTTTCCCATGAGTCGGGATCCTAGACTTAGTAAAAAAGGAAACCCAAGGAGAATGCATGAATGCTGGCATCCATCTTTCTCCATGTCCTGACTGTGGATGCAGTGTGACTAGTTACCTCCTGCTTCTACTGCCATGGTGAACTGCTTCCCCTCAAACAGCAAACCAAACCAAACCATTGCTTTGGCCCCAAGAATCTGCATTTTAACACATAGTATATAGTTAGAGAAATTGAGGCTCAGAGGCACAGTGGGATGCCCAAGCCCTGTAGAGACTCAGTGTTATCCTTGGAACTGGGCCTGGTCTGCTGTCTTGAACTCTTTCCTGGGTTCAGTTTAGCAGCATCCTGGACCCCACAGGAGGCCAGCCACCAACAATGCTTTCCTGCCTCTCTCCTCTGCTTTCTCCAGTTACATTTCTGCTGTGGTATGTAGAATTGGACAGTCCCTGGAGTCTGGGACACTGGCCTGATCTAATTATATACTTTGATGGGTCATTGAAGAGGGTCCCAGTGTCCACTTTGGAACCTTCCACAGACTAGTTTAGCCCAGATGTTACACAGAGGCTCAGCAGCTGGAAGGTTGTCTTCTTTCATAGGCATAGCCTTGCTTGTCAGGCAGTGGCATCTCTGTGCAAGGGTAAATCTGACTCCTCTACTTTGGAATTATCCTGTGCTAACAGAATTCTCAGACTCACAGGTACGTGGATAATTAGGACTCTTGTTAATCATTCTGTGTCCCTCTCCCCTCCCCCCACCCTCCAGCAATGAGATTCACACAGATTAATTACTGCCTGCTATAAATAAATGTAGAGAAAAGCAATCTGCATAGGAGAGGCAGAGGGTAACTGTCATTTAATATAGCGCAGCTTTCTGCACACCTGTTCTCCCCTCGTCGTCACCATGGAAACCACACTTTATAAGAGAAGCTATGCATAATTAGCATGGATGGAGGTCTATATCAATCAGAATAATTTGGAAGAATACTAAAAGCCCAAAGGAGCAGGCAAAACTACTTGTCTCAGTAGGAAGGGATCAGATCTCCACTGTGTGGTAAATGAGGAGGCAGTTACAGTAGGAAATCAGCAAAACTAGAGATTCTGGGTCAGCTGAAAGCTAGGGAGGCAGCCTGCCCGCACAGGAGAGAGAGAAAACTTTGTCGTTGAGTTTGCTCTTTCTTTTCAAGTGCTATTCAGGACTACGCAGGGGAAACACGAGCCAAACGAATGGATACATACATCGCAAGGTGCTGGAATTGCAGCATCTTTAATTGAGTGTGGGGGGGCTGTGCACACAGGGGACCTCTGAGTCACGGTTGGCAGTGAGCCTGAGGTGAGGAGCTAGAGGATCTGGTTGCTGAGTGTGGGGTTTCTCTACGGAACAGTGGACAGCTTTCAATGGAGGGATGGGGTTTTAGGAGGCTTGGAATCACCAAACTGCTTTTGAGTGTGGGAAGGGACCTTAGATTATTTCCATGCCCTAGTTCTTGGAGAATGAATGGAAGTCACAGAGAGAAGAAACAAGCCGGAGGTTTCAAAGCCAGCTGATGGCCTTTCTGAGATCAGGGCTCAGCATGGTTTCTCCTTCACTGTTTGCTGGGACATGGGGCCAGATCATTGCTTTGCTCATCTAGGATAGGAACTCAGAGGCCCTTTCACTTTTCAGTGGTTTTCTTTCAAATGTAGATGTATGTCTTTAGTTACACGATTAAAGCCCCCCTGATTCTGCAAGCATCCATTTATAGTAATGGGATAATAGTAAGCTCAGGACACATAAAATTTCCTGGAAACCATACATTTTCCAGTAGGCGCCAGGCATCATTGTTCATATTAATGAACATTTATTTATTCAACATGCATGTGTCACCAGTTTGTGTGCGTCGGTTCTATTGCAGGTGCTGGGCGCAGCCACAGGGCATTGTGTTCCGTTCTTGTAGATTCTGCAGTCTACTGGAGGGAACAGGAGATTCTAGCCCAGAAACAAATGAATAATGTTTTAGATAGTCATAGAGTGCCCAGATGGAAGTGAGCAGCCATCAGTCCAGGGCCTGGGCCAGGACTTTGGAATGTCTCCTACTTGCCAAGATGCATAGTAATCAGAAGTTTTAAGAGGGGACGTGCTGAGGTTGGGGGGTCACTGCTCTGGGGGGGGGGTTCTGGCTGCCCATCAGTTTGGGGACAGTGTAGGCCAATGAAACCCCCAGTAGCTTCTGCTGTCCTCACAACAAAGGGTTTGTAGCTCCACTACAGGGCCAGTGGTCCTGACTCATCTTTCTTCATTGCTATTCAAGCTGTATCTCTTTGTGGTGCTGCTAGGAATTGAAATAATCAAAAGGGAAGCTAATGGCAAAGCATAGGGGATAACATTAAATGTTTATAAATCCGCCCTTACCAATGTACCTGGTGTTATGCAAATTGCTGTGTGATGTTTAACTCATTAACTCATCAAAACACAGAAACTATCGTTAAGTTGATTTTTTGCAGATGAGAAAACTAAGGGAGGAGAGATTAGGGTTTTTTTTTTTTTTTTTTTCAAGGTCAAATACCTAATTGAATGATGTTCTAGGAATTGAAACCAAAACCTGTTTATGCCATTAACCTCTGTGCTAATTTGATAAATCACTAGCGTCAGTATGTTAATAGAAAAAGCTTAATTTCTACAGTTCCCACATTAAGAGAAACGAGAAACAGAAACTATCATTGTGGTATGTGTCTGATTGGGCAGAAAGATATGTGAGATCCAATGATCTCCAAAAATCTGCACAAATTTTACCCCTCAGATTCCCACTGGAATTAGGATTCTTGCAATAACATGGTGAAATAGATCTGCTCTCCACTTTCAGGATGAAGAGATGGTAATTCAGAGAAATTAGATAACAAAGTGAGACCTTCAGTTTGTGGTGCTTCATTAAAGTATAGGATGCTGTTTAGGCCCTCAGTCCAGAGTCCTGGGGTGACTATAGGTCCTGGGTGACTTGCTTTCAGCCACTGGTGGCATCTTTTACATAGAGATAGGGTCTCACGTATTCTGAGTTGGTCTTGAACTTTCAGGGAAGTCAAGGATGACCTTGAACTTAGGATCCTCCCACTTCCACCTCTTGAATGCTGGGATTACAGGAATGTGCCATCATGCCCAGTTTATGTGGCAATAAGGATAGACCTTGGGGCTTTCTGCATGTTGGGTAAGCACTCTACCAGGTTATAACTCCAGCTCACGATACCTCTTTAGAGGGTCTTCAGGAAAACCTGAAGACTTGCATGTTGTAGCGTCTGGGGTTGTATTTCTCAGCACTTCCAAGTGGCTGTGCTTTGATGCCGTGTTTGGTCTTGCCCACCAAACTTAAAAGAGGTACATTCCCCTATTTGTGGTGCCTGATAGGATTCTACTCAGAGTCTTCTTTGCAGTTTGGGTTTTCTGCTTGCTGGCCTATCACACTGTCCACTTTCCTTGTGCTCTTAACCCTTGCTCCAGCTCTTCCTTCTCGGTGCTGGTGGATGACCTGGCATCCTTTGGCATTGATCTTTCATTCCTATCCAAGGTCTGCCATTGGCAGGCTTACCAGGTCTCAAAAGTCCCCACCAAGAGCCAATAAAGATTTCTCCTTGTCCTTCCCCAGTGAGAGCCCACTTGTCAGGTTCTTTCACCAGCATGAGGATCATCTACCTGACCAGTTACACCTTTGTTGTTTATTGTTCTTCTCATTTGGCAGTCGAAGCACTGGTACCTTCCTCCATACTATTCAGTTTTCAAGGGCCTGCATCTAGAGATGGAGGAAAGTTGAAGTTTTACAGGAATATAATGCAGACTGCTCTAAGTATGTTGAACAAGGAGGACAAGGGATGAGCTCAGGAGATCTCAGTGTGTTTATAAAGGTTAAATTGACTCCTTCACCCTGTCTTATCTCCTGGGGACAAGTGAATGTGTGTGCCTGAGAACAACCTGTCACACTATTCTGGTTGGTTGTTATAGTCAACTTGACACAATCTAGATCACCTGGGAACTTCAGCTGAAGAATTGTTTTGATCAGATTGGCCTATGGCCTCATCTGTAAGGGATCGTCTTGATGGGGAATTGATATAGGAGGGCCCAGACCACTGTGGGCGGCACCATCCCTAGGCAGGTGTTGCCGGAATGTATAAAACTGGTAGCTGTATAAAACTGGTAGCTGAACATAAGCCAGTGAGCAAAGCAGTAGACAGCATTCTTTCATGGTTTCTGTTTCATTTCTTGCTTGAGTTCTGGTCCTGACTTCCCTTAATGATGGACTCTGACTTGGAAGTATAAGCTGCAATAAACCCCTTTCCCTGCCAAGATGCAGGGAAAGGTCATGGTATTTATCACAGCAATAGAAAATCAAACTAGAAGACACATTGAGCCTATGGAGAAGGCACTGAAGACTTTTCACCCACAGTGCATGCCTGAGCAGGGCTCTGTTCAGGGTTTCTCCAGACAAACACCTTCATGGGTAGCTCAGACACAACTTGTTTGTATTAATTAGCCTTCCCCATATAAGAAAATATTATCCCCAATACTAGCTTTAAAGAGCAACCATTTATTTAGCTCAAGTTTTGTGGGGACGGTTCTTCTGACCTAGGTTGGGTTTGGCTGGATTTGTTCTGTGATCAGCTGATGGGTCAGCTAGGGACATGATGGCTTTATGGCCTCACTCACGTACCTGAGGCCATAGCAGTGACTGAGCAATGTGATCTCATCTTCTACTGGGTGGGTCTGGATTGTTCACAGGGCAGCAGGAATCCAAGCACAGCAAGGGAGGTAGCTTTATCAAGCAAATGCTTGATTGTCTGCTGTGTCACAGGTTCTTCTGCCTCCTTTTCTGAGCCAATATGATAGGTGATAACAAAGGCATATGTGAACTTATTGGATGTTATTGTAATTGATCCCTATACCATTGGTTCAGCTGCAACGGACAATTGTTTCTAGAAGCTGTGAATACCTCATTCTGTCAAGAAAACTAGTAGAGGCCATGGGGAAAGCATATACAAACATATATAAAACCCTGATTTCAGGGTCCGGCACCTCATAAAACTGAGAGTATGTGTTAGTAAATATTGATTGTTGATTTGATAGGATCTAGAATTGCCCAGGAATCCTTGTTAGTCTCTAGGAACAAGTGAAGGATTATTTAGATTAGATTAGATTAGCCTCTGGTTATGAGCATGAGAGATTGTCTTGATTAAGTCGGTTGAGGTGGGAAGGCCCACCCTCAAATAGGGAGGTGCAATTCTGTGGGCTGGGGTCTTAAACTGCATAGGAGAGAGGAAGCTACCTAAGAACAAGTGTTCATTGTTACCTTCTTCCTGATACAGAGTGGATACACTCTGACCAGCAGCTTCGAGCTCCCGCCCCTTTGGCTCTCCCACAGGATGATAGTCTGTATGATCAAATTGTGCACCTAAATAGACCTTTCCTTTCCTAGGTCACTTTTGTCAGAGTTTTTTATTTTTATTCTTGTATGGCAACAACTAAGATGTGGTGGTACTTTCCTATAATCCCAGCATTCCATAGGTGTAGGCAGAATCAAGTTCAACGTCATTCTCAACTGTACAGTGAGTTTGAGGGTATTAGGGTGGTAGAAAGACATTAAGTTCCCAGCCTGGCTCATGGAGATGATGGAACATAATTCCTAAGATTTATAATTGCCATCTAATTTTGAGTACTTTGGGCATTGTGTAGAAATTCATACCAGAAGTAAATGCTCTGTCCTTTTTCTCCATCTTGGTCAGTGGTATTCTTCAAAAACATTCTCCCCTCCTACCATTTGTTGGCCACGGCTCCAGCACACTTCAGCTTTTCCAACATATCCCCATTCCTGAAACACTTTTCTTTTACAGTAAATACGTAAACACGATGCAGAGGGTTAAGAATGCAGTTCAGTGGTAGCGTAGGGGTAAGGGGTATATGAAAGGCCCTGGCTTCAGTCTCCAGCAATGAAAAAGAAAATGTTGGTTTTATTCAGGATGAAAGGGTGAAGTGCCCTTTCTCAGATGGATCTATGAGTAACATGCTGCCTCCCATTAACTTATTGTCCAGGCATAATTTCCTTCAAAATGGTTATTTTGGCTTTGAAACTGGAATGGTTATTCTCTTATGGATACCATAAGAAATGGCAATATTTTTATAGCATCAAGACGTAGTGTCAACCTAAACATTCCCCTGTTCCAGAATCTTCCCAATGGATACTTTGGTTAAGGTGAGCAGAAAAGGTTGACTTTGTTGTTTATTCCTTTGACTTTTATATCAATTATATATTTGTACCTTTGTATGGAATATGGTTACTTATATATGTACATGAATAAAATATGTTTAATAAGCATGCATAAAATATATGAACTTAAAAACTGTTCCCCGGTGGAGCATTATAGTCTTGGTTGAAATATCTAAGTGACTTTCAAAAGAAATCATTAGTTCCACTTCAGTGTATTTTGTGTCTGCAGAGGAGGTCACACTCCACACAGCTATGATTCTTAATTTTTTGTTATTGTTTTATAAGGCCCCTGAGAATTCTGGTAACTTTTGTGAATAGGATAGAACAAATTAAAAATGAAGTAAAACTGTTGAGCCTATTCCCAGAGGGGTAGACAAATCTTTCAGTTCTATTGTCTTATAAATGATTACCTTTCCATTTTACTCATCTATATCATCTATATTTATATATACATCTATATCTATATATCATCTATTCTATCTATCTGTGTGTATATATAATACACACATACACATACACATACACAATAAAGGGGTACTGATCTACTTTCTTTTCTGTTGCTGTGATGGAACATTCTGACCCAAAGCAATTTGAGGAGGAAAGGGTTAATGTAATTTATACATCCAGGTCACAGACCATCATTGAGCTATGTCAAGGCCAAAACCCAAGGCCAGGAACCTGATGCAGAAACCATGGAGAAATGCTGCTTGCTTAGCTAGCTTCTGTATCAGTATACATCCAAGGACCACCTGCCCAGGGAATACCCGCAGTGGGTTGGACCTTCTTCCATAAACTACCAAACAAGACAATCCTGTATGAATATGTCTATAGACCTATTTGGAAAGGACAGTTACTCATTTGAGACTCTGTTTAGGTGATTTTACTCGGTGTCAAGCTGACAAGGACAGGGACCTTGTCATTTGTGGCAGATTGTAAAACTGTTCCTTATCTTCTCTGTCTTTGAAGTATCTATGTCTTTAGTAATTCCCCAATAAGGAAATGAGGTCCTTTTCTCCACCTCTCACACGCCCTGGCCCCTGACTAGCTTTGCCAATAGAATTTGGGGATAATGATTGCTACCTCTGAGTCTTAGCTTCATAAGATCTGGTCACTTTCCTATTTCTCTTAAGAGTCTAGTTTCTGCTTTTATGATCATCTCCAAGCCAGACTGATGGAGGATGGAGAGAGAATGTGGATTGGTACTAATATGTCATGTGATTGCCTCAGATGAGCAGAGCCCTTTCCTTCTTCTGCTACTGCTGCTGCTTGGCTAAGAGGAAGCCCAGCCGGGTCAGAGAGGCATGGCTTAGATCTGCAGAATTACTCCTTAACTTTTAAACTCACAGGTAGCGCCCCAAACTTGCCTTAGGATAGTTTTTCATATGACAGTAAATTATGGATATAGAAAGCATCCCAGAAAGTGAGTTCTGTGAGCAAAGGGTTAATGTCTGATTCTGAAGTTATCACGGGCACCTAGAACATAAACGCTATTTATCATGAAAGGTTTATAAAATGCTTGAGTATGATAAATGTACTATGCTTGGCTTCCTGAGATATAAGGGCGTGTGTGCTACCTAGAATGCCACACACAGGCTGGGCACTCCACCACCATCTTCTAGAGAATGGTCGAAAGTGTGTAGTAAGTAAAGCTAAGATCTTGAGTCCCCACGTCTTAGTAGATTTACGTCACCAGGGAAGGCCATCAGTTCATTCCTCTCCTCTCTAGGAGGGGATTCATTCATTCTTACCCATTGCTGTGTGCTGAGCTGCCTTTTGGAGACATTTCTTCTCATTCTAACTCTACACTTAAGTCATATGATGTGTTCTAGCTAATCAGATGTGGGCGGAAGGGATTTACATCACAGCCAACCAGAAGCCCTGGAAGTTCCTGCTCAGAGTCCCAATTCTCACTCTCTTCTGTCACAAGGCTCAACATCCTGTAAAAAGCAGGTGGGGCAGGTCCCTCAGCCTAAGTCCCAAAAGAAAACCAGGCTGAGTTGGGGGGAGGGTGGCTGTAGCTGGTTTACCACCAGGTAAGGAAGGAGGATTATGGTGGCAAGATTTGGTGACTGGCCATCCTCCTACCTTTTGTCTTTCCACCTTTAGACTTCTTTGTAAGGAACAAAACACATCTATCTTGTTTGAAACACCAGTTTGTGTTTTCCGTTACTCACGACCAAACTGAATTGTAAAAAAAAATTGTTGGACAGTTTCATACATGGAGATGATGAATGTGGGCTGTTTTTCACTCCTCAGTACTCCCTCATGTCCACTCCTCCCTCGGAAACCCTTCATAACCCTCCTCCTCTCAAATCCTGTGTGTGTAGGTGTGTATGTGTGTGCATGTGTGGTGTGAGTGTATGCATGTGTGTAAATGTGTGTATATGTGAGTGTATGTGTGTGTGGGAGTGTGTATGTGTATGTATATGAGTGAGGGTGTGTGGGGGAGTGTGTGGGGGAGTGTTTGTGTGTATGGGTGTGTGAGTATATGTGTATATGTGAGTATATGTGTGTGTGAGTGTGTGGTAGAGTGTATATATGTGTGCGTGTGTATGTGAGTGTGTGTGAATGTATGTATGTGTAAATTGTGTGTGTGTGAGTGTATGTGTGTGTGAATGTGTGTGAGTGTATATATGTATATCTGTATGTGTGTGTGCATATGTGTAAAAGTATGTGTTTGTGAGTGTATGTGTGTGAGAGTGTATGTGAGTGTGTGTGTGTGTGTGTGAATGTGTATGTGTGTATGTATGAGTGTATATGTATCCCACAGAGTTTAATTAAGGTTATTTGCATGAACATGAGTGTAGGTTACTGGAACATGAGTGATATAAGTTGTAGTGTTGGCTGGTTTTGTGTGTTAACTTGACATAAGCTAGAGTCATCAGAGAGAAAGGAGCCACAGTTGAGGAAATGTCTCCATGAGATCCAGCTGTAAGGCATTTTCTCAATTAGAGATCAGTAGGGGAGAACCCAGCCCATGTGGGTGGCGCTGTATCTGGGGTGGTGGTCCTGGGTTCTGTAAGAAGGAGCCTGAGAAGCCATGTGAAGAAAGCCAGTGAGCAGCACTTCTCCATGATCTCTGAATCAGCTCCTGCCTCCAGGTTCCTATCATGTTTGAGTTCCTTTTCTGACTTCTTTTGGTGATGAACAGCAATGTGCAAGTGTAAGCTGAATAAACCCTTTCCTTCCCAACTTGCATTTTGGCCACAGTGAAGCAAAAGACACTAGAATGAAACAGTTTTCTTTAAGTTTCTTCAGTGGTGTAAATATTGCTGAAGAAAACTACTTACTTCCCCTCTCTCAGCAACCATTAGCTTCCAATTGTCCCTCTGGGAGGGATAGGGCCTCATGAGTTTCTCCTCCATCCATTGGGATGCTATTGCAAATAGTCTTTTAAAAAATATGTTTTTTTTTTTTTTTAGCCGGGCGGTGGTGGCGCATGGCTTTAATCCCAGCACTTGGGAGGCAGAGGCAGGCGGATTTCTGAGTTCGAGGCCAGCCTGGTCTACAGAGTGAGTCCAGGACAGCCAGGACTACACAGAGAAACCCTGTCTCGAAAAAACAAAAAACAAACAAAAAATTGTTTTTAAATTATTGCTGGCATTAATAAATACAATTACTTCTGAGCATTTATCTTTAGTAATTTTATTACATTTACTTGTTAATTCTAAAGTCTGTAGATTATTTTGGGTTATTTTTGTGCATATAATCCTCTCATTTTCAGACAATGGAAATATTTTCTTTCTAATATGTTTTGCCTGTTTATTTTTCTTAATGAGTTGTTGGTTAAAGTCGACAGAATGATGACAAGGAGAACTGTATTTAACCTTGTATCAGGCTTGGAGAGAAAAGATGTCTTCTCAAACTTTTATTTGATGTTGAAACATCAGTTCTCATGTTAACTAGGGCCTCTTTTATTAGCTATAGGAAAATCTCTCATGTATTTGTCATGCTGAAACTGCTGGTTCATTACATTTGACCTGTCCCCTGCCCCCCTTTTGAGATAGGACCTTGTATCCAAGATTGCTGTTTAGCTTGAGTTTGCTATATAGCTGAAGATTACATTGAATTTTTGATTCTCTTGCTTCAACCTCCTAAGTTCTGGAATTACAGGCTTGTTCCACTGTGCTCTGCTTGCTGTGGTATGGTGGTTGAACCCAGGGCTTCACGCATGCTAAGCAGGCACTCTACAAACTGAGGTATACGCCAACTCACATAATTTTAAAAACATTGACAGATACATTTTCAAAGATGAAATGTAAGAAATTCTTAGATGATATGAATTAGCTTTCTTGTTAACCATATGTGGCAATATTTTTTCATTTGCCCTTTAATTTTATCCATGACATTTAAAAACACTGCCTCATGGAAAAAGTAAAACATACATAAATTAGAATAGTGCAATAAATCTCATGCATCTATCACCCAATTACATCCATTATCTATAATTTTATTTACAGGTTTTTCTGATTTATCCAAGTTTTACATGTCTATAGTGCCAAATATTTTAATACTTCTTCAACTTTGTAAGATGTTTTGATACATAATTTTTATTTTAGTGCTGCTTATACATATTAATATTTTCTACTGTGTTTTGACACATAACATCTCATTTAAGATGCCATTCTCTATTGTAACACAGAGCTGTGTATGTCCCCTGAAAGATTTCCATCTTAAGATGGAAAGAAATGTGTTTTCTCTGGGTGGGATGAACGCGCTCTATACTTATTTGATCAATCAGCTGTAGCTCTTTTACACCTGTGACATCTCTATTTTTAACGAACTTCTTGGCTGCTTTATCATTTTTTTTTTTGATAGCACGAAAATATCAGATACTACAGGTTTGCATACAGCTCTATAGTGTACAGCTTCATTTTATTTATTTTACTCAAGAATAAAACAAAACACTCAAAAGTCCATTATAACAGACGTGTAACTGACCTGCTTTTGGAATTATTTAATTTTTATTTTTGGAGATAAAATCATCTCATGATAAAATCATCCCTAATTGCACTTAAGACCTGCTCAACAAGAGGGAACTCATGCCTAGTATTGGAGACCTAGCCAAATGCCCAGAGCTAGTGAGGTCACAGATCTTGGAGGAGAACCTACAATTGCCACTTTACTAAACCACTGTAGTCCCTGACTACATTCCAAATAATTGTCCCTTTACCCACGGGTTAAGTGTAGTCTTCACCCCTCAGCAAAGAAACTTCTTTTTGCAACAGAGACCATTACAGAAAACAACAACCAATCAAAACGCAGAGTTGATGAGCCCAGTCTCAATGGAAAAATACATCTACTAAGCAATTCCCATACCTAAGGCTCAGGAGACACTGTGGGAGAAGGGCTGAAAGACCCTAAGAACCAGAGGATCAGGGGATTTGCTGTGAGACTGCGTCTCCTAGGAATGCCAGAAGGTACACCCACAGTGTCTTACCAATGTGACTGCCTAAGCATGAGCTGAGCAAGGACAACCCCGACAGCCATGCCGACATGCACAGGGAAAGACCAAGAGACCTCTGTCCTATACAAAGAACTCTGGGTAACTGAGAGCAGGAGAAATAGTCTTCCCTAAGGAAGAGCACATCCATTGGTTATCTGGTACCAAGTATTCAGCCCCAAAGCACCCATATAAGTAACGTTATACAGAGGGAGCAGGTTGCGATTAAGTATTTAAGAATAGATATGCATGTAATGATAAGTCATGAAAAGAGAAGGCGTGGATTGAGGGTCACTAGAAAATATGTCACTACATGACTGCAGTCTTATAGAACAATTTCAGGCTGCCGATGTAGTTCAGTCTGGACAGTGCTTGCCTAGCATATAAAAGACCCAGAGATCAATCCCCAGCACCACACACCCTGGGAAACAAAACAAAACATTAGCCAGAAGAGCAGCCTATGTGAAGGCCCTGTGGCTGCAGCCCAGATAACAAAAAAAGGGGTTACTTTATGCCATCCTCAAGGGGAGGTTTCTTTCTTTCATGGGCTCCTGAGACCTTAGGATAGAGACTTATTGTGTTCCATTAATAGCTACAAACAAAACCACAACACACACACACACACACACACACACACACACACACACCAACAAACCAAGTATGTGTGTAATTGGCTTGTTGTGACATAGTTTTCCAATGGCTCTCAAACTTTAGAGTGTATATAGCCATCTCAGGAGTTTGTGAAGACAACAGGGGCCACCCTGAAGGTAGGGGACACTGTTCTTACTGTTATTCTGGTAGCTGGGATATCTCATGTGGTGTGAACAAACCTCGGATTTCTTGCCCCATTCCTATCTCTGTTTGGCTTTCCAGGGGCTTTACATGAAGGGCTTTGTCTACTGGCATGAAACATACATATTACTCATGCCTACAATAAATGGTGCTTCATCAGTAATGCCCCAAGCCATGATTTGCAAGAAGCATCTTTTTGGCAGGTTCAATGATTGCACTTTTATCTACAGATCCCTCTGTTTTGGCCTACGAGGTCTTCACACGTCCTTGAATGTTATAGTCCAGTGGTCCTGTATTGCTGTCTGTCATGGCGTGGTCACTTTGGCTCTCCTATGGAAGAACTTGTTGCTTAAGTTCTTACACCTCACTTTCCAATTCTTTTCTTAATCACTGGTTGAAGAAAGCATCCGTGCTTGATAGAGCATCTAGGGTGTGCTGTGCGCTGGTCGTTCTCCTTTAACCCGGTTACCACCCATTCCCTTTACCTTTATGGCCTCTCTTTTGTCCTCAGGGAGGACTGACCAGATTAAGACCCCCCCCCCCCTTTTTTTTTATGCTGGCGAATGTTCCACTATTGATTTTGCCTGGTTACTTTCCACCAACTCTTAGAAGCCAAATATGTATTTGGAAATTTGGCCACAGTGACCTTTGGAAATTCCTACCCAGTACACATATCTTGAATTTTTCTTAATCACTGTTGTCTGTGCCAATGGCACATTTCAAGCCTTCCGGATATGCTGCCTGTGCCCTGGACTACTTGTTGCCTGACCCTACCTGCTCCACCCACACCCCATTGGTTCCAAAAAAGCATCACTTCTAAACAGCAGTTCCTGATTGGCCGGCATTGTCTGCATCAACAATCCTTGGTGTCTCAACTAGTCTTCAATGAGGTCCTCTTCCAGGACATGGCTTTGCTGCTACACGCCTCTGGCATATACGTAGCAGTGGCCACCACTGTTCCTCCTACAGGGATGAAACTACTTCACCTTAAAAATTTCAGTGGCTTAAAAGAGTACCTAGGGACTGAGAGATGACTCAGCAGTTAAAAGCACCTAGTGTATATGGTGGTTTGAGTAAAATGTCCCTCATAGGTCCATAGGGAGTATTACTCCCAGGAGGTGTGTCTTTATTAGAGGAAGTGTGTCACTGGGGGATGGGCTTTGAGGTCTCAGAAGCTCAAGCATGGCCAGTGTATCACTGTTATTTCCTGCTGCCTGCAGATCCAGGTATAGAACTCTCTTCTCTCTCCAGTATCTGTCTGCATGCTACATGTTCTCTGCTGTGACGATAATGGACTAAACTCCTGAACTGTAAGCCAGCCCCAATTAAATGTCTGGCTTTATAAGGGTTGCCATGGTCATGGCGTCTCTTCACAGCGATGGAAACTCTAACTAAGGCAGTGTATAAGCATGAACCCGAGTTTACATCTCAGCACCCATGTAAAGAGTTGGGTGCGTCCACGTTAGTGCTCGTAATCCCAGCACTGTCGGGTGCAGGAGGGCTGGTGGAACTTGTTGGCCATCATTCTTGCTCCAGGTTCAGTGAGAGACCCTATCTCAAGGAAAAAAGGTGGAGAGTAGTGGATCAGGACAGCAGATGTCGTCCTGTGGTTTCTACATGTGATATGGACACATGCAGATACATGTGTAAATATACCACACATGCACCACCACAAATAACAGCGACAACCACCCTGTACCAAATTTGTTCTTTATTATTAACCAGCACTTCCAACAAAACACATGAACAGTGTGCTAGTTACACTGTGGTGGGTCCCTTGCATGTGCGTCTGTCCATATGCTCTTTTCACACGCCCAAACAAGAAACAAGGGCGAGACCGGCTGGGAGCTATTTCATTTTCATTTCTTCTGACACTGGTCATCTGCCTTCACTCTTCTTTTCCTCAAGGTGCTGGTGGTACGGTGGGAAAGCAGCGAGCTGGTGTGAGACCCTATTTGGAGAGGCAAGAAATAAGCATGTGACCAGTAATTAACCATGTGAGGCTGTGTAAGCTGCGTGGGGGAATGAGTGGATTTGAAGTGCTTGGTGCTGTCTCACAGGCAGAGCTAAGCTGACAGGGAGTGGGAAGGAAGAAAGTCATTTTAGTGTCAGTGGCTGGTGACCCCAACTGCGCATCTGGAGCAACAGGAAACACACAGGCGGACATGAAGCCCTGGCCACATCAGGGGGAGAAGGCTTCGAGAGCCAGGTTCTCTTTCTATGTAGTTTATTGACCAATCCTAAAATTAATGTGATAGGTAGGGGGAAAGTTCTGGTTACTCACAGAGCTTTGGTGCTGCTTTAGAAAGACAACAGTGAGCAAAGCATGGTGACTCAATGAGATTTATAATCCTCAGTCTCAGAAGGCTGAGGCAGGAGGATTGCCATCAGTTTGAAACCATGGCTACTTAGTGAGTTCTGGGCCAGCCTGAGCCAAAGTGGGAGACCTTGTTTTAAAATGAACAGGTAAAAAGGAGCTGTGAATTTTCGGAAGTGGAATTTCAGTGCCTTTGCTTTACAGTGACTTTCAATCTGCACGTGACCGGCCTGGCATGGTGGTCCAGCTCTTTGGGAAGAGATGAGTTCTCTAACAGTGACCCCCAGTGATGTTGCTGTCTGTCTGTTTTCTTCCCTTGAGATTCAGCATTGCAGACAAAGATTACCATCATCCTGCAGACTCCGGGTCTAACACCTGTCACCCTGTCTGGAGAGCCGTGGGGTTGCGTCCCCAGGCAGGTCTCTTGGCTTCTTACATAGGCATCATCAGAGAGTGAAGACTTGCTTTAGCTGGTCCTTGGCATCATGCACGTATGCATATACACATGTATGCACAAATGCACATATGCTCACACAATATGCACCCTGGGTATGAAGTACAGGAGATAACTCTACTTTTGTAGATTTTGTTGTTGTTTTTTGTTTTGTTTTGTTTTTTTTTTTTTTTTTGGACTTTTTCTCTTTTGGACTTTCTCTCTTTTCTCACTTCCCCTCTCAAAAAAAAAAAAAAAAAAAAAAAGGTCTTGATAAATTTGTATTCCTATTTGAAGTGCAGAGTGAGTCTGTGCATGGTCCTTTAAAAAAGTAGACTACAACTTACGTATGCTCAGGCCATATGGACTCTGGAGTGGGCGTTTGCGGTGCCAAAATAAACTCCCTGGAATTGCAGCCATGCACAGTGAGGGTGGAGATGCTTTTTTTTTCACCTTAGGAAACTTGAGTTTATTTTGAGCAGTGTAGAGTGGGTTTTTTTCCCCATTATAAAACCAGTGTAGGCTTATTATAGAAAATTTCGAAAAATGCAGAAATGGCAAAGTTTGGTCAAACTTTCAAGAGTGGAGGTAGAGACTGCCTGATGGCTTCGGGTCCAGCACAGAGAGAAAAGGAGGGAGTGAGTGAGAGAGGGAGAGAGCAGGTGGTTGAGCACTTTAGGGTTTCTGAGGTAAGAGGTGGGCTCCACCTTGAGAACGCCACACCCCTGTCCTACCAATGGCTGTGAGACGGTTGGACTTGGACGGTTGGAAGAAGGGAAAGAGAAAATCATCACAAGTTGGCATTGGCAATCTGTGCTCCTTCTTCAACTTCATATCACAATGACCAAATCCCCCAAAGAAGCTTTCCACTGAGGAAAAGTGGGCTCAGCAGAGATCTCTATTTTTCCCTACATCAGCATCTTGCCGAGAGTGTGTGGGAGCCATGGGAGCCCTAGGGGAGCCTGAGAACAAAAGGGATCACTGCTTCCATCCACAGTGGGCCGAGGGCTCCTGCTTCACACCAATCTCTGTGCTAGAGGAGAGCATGACACATGTACAGGTGTGGCACTGTGCTTCCAGTCTCAGGTTTTAGTACACATGCATCCTCATGTATGACCGAGGGGATAGTGGCCTGTTATCACAGGATTTCAGGAAAGGCTATAATCTCACCTTGTCCTATGCACCAGGTCCTCATCATTTCAGATCCAACTAAAGTCGACATCCAACTTCTTAACCATCCTCTATCCATGTTGACCCTGAATAAAATGCTCTGGGGGTGAAGGAGGGAGACAGAGGCTTGATGGAGATGGGATGGAGGCTGCCCAACAACTTTTCCTGATGTGATAAGGAATAGTTTGTTATGTCAGTTCTGACCACAACATGGATGACGATCAAGCCCAGAACCTAGAACCTGCCACCAAGGGACCCCTGGGACTCTCATTTCAATACCTCTTAGACAGCCAGTATCCAAACCCCAACTTCACTTGTATTCTCTTAAACCTGAATAATGAATCTCCCAGAACTTCCACAAGACTTTAGTTAGGCCTCACGATAATGCTCTGTCCTTAGGTTGTTTATTCTATAAGCTATTTGGGTGAAAGGAATAATTGGCAATCTGGCTTCCCAGAAAATGGCTAGAAGGGGGTTCATTTTGAATGGCTCGTGTGTAGACAGACTCTGGATGTGAGATGTGCAGATCTGTGGGACAAATATTACACACACACTTTTACACACCTTCATACATACACATACACACATACCCACACCTACACACATATACAACACATACACACCCAGACACATACACACAGGCACACAGACACCCAGACACACACATACACACACACACACACACACACACACACACACACACACACACACACACACACACCCTTCAGAAGCTCAGCCCTGGAAGCTCTTCCTTCATGGTAACCAGTATTGTGTCATATATGCCTACCATAGCTCATCACCTTTGATTTCCCTTAGTGGCTTTAATTTCAAAGATCTGTCTTCTCATCCCCAAAATGTAAACACACTTCAAAGTTCTACCATCTACCATTCTCATTGTCTCAGACTGGAGAAGTGATTTGAACCTTCATCCACTCCTGTGTTGAAAGACAGTTTTGAGAAGGATGACCCCTAAGTCTTTTCAATGTCTCTGGTCACCAGAGTGAGGAAGGCCAGGCTGGCACCATGTTCTTGGCTTCAGAACAGTCCCAGCCATAATATTTCATCCCAACAGTCAAAGCTGTGTATTCTAGATTCTAGTTTTGGGACTGTGTCCCCACAGCTAGGAGGAAGCTACTGTTATGTAGACACCAAGACTTTCTTTGTTCCTTCTTTGTCATGGGGGGATGGGGGGATGGGGGGATGTGAAACAGTAGTGATACATTGCTGTGGGGTTTGGCACAAGGAAAGGGAGGTGTGGCTCTTACATCCGCTTTTCTACTGTGGCTTCATGTGCTGGCTAGCTTTTTGTCAATGTGACACAAGCTAAAGTTATCTGGCAAGAAGAAACATAATTGAGAAAATGTCCCCATCCTATTACCTGTAGGCCAGTCTTGATTAATGACTGATGTGGGTGGGACTGACCCTGGGCAGGTGGTCCCGGGGCATATAAGAAAGCAGGCTGAAAGCCTTGGGGTACATACCAGTAAGCAGTGTTCCCTATGGCTTCTGCATCAGCTTTGGCCTCCAGGTTCCTGCCTTGAATTCTTGCCTTGGCTTTCTCTGATGGCAGGCTGTATGTAACCTGTAAGCCAAACAAACTCCTTCCTCCTCAAGTTGTTTTTGGTCATGATGTTTCTTCGCAGCAGCAGTTGTAACCCTAACTGGGACACTTCCCTTTGTTTCTTTGAGTCATTCACAGTCAGAGGCTTTGGAGAGTACAATGGAGCAGTAGGTTCCATTTAGACACCGACAGAGGGAATAAAACAAGATTTAAACACAAACCAGGTGTGAACTGAGGCCTGGGATTGCTCAGATGGGAGGGAAGTTCCCTGAAACCAAACCCACATGTCTACACTGTATTTCTATGCCTTTATCTATATCTGTTTGAAAGGGAATTCCCTATGGAAATTGTCTCATGTGGCTAATCGAGACCAAAGAGTTCTGTACTATGAACTTATAACCTGGGGTTTCTGAGAAACTAACTGTGACTTTGTTCAGGTCCAGTGGCCCCAGGACTGAGGAAGCCAGTGGTTTAAAAGTCTGAGCTTTTGATGTTCAGGGAAGGATGAGCGTGGTGTCCCAGCTCCAGGATTCACCTTTACTCCACTTCTTTGTTCTTCTGGGCTCTCAGCTGGCCATATGATGCCCACCTACAATGAGTCCACCTACATGGATTCAAATGTCCATGTCCTGAAGAGACACTCTATTAGACATACCAAGAAACAGTGTCTTAACAGATGTCCCAGTGTCCCCTGACCCCCAAGACTAACTGTTATAATGCCTAACACCGGGAGTGTGGTTTGTTTACTAACTAAGGCAGACAACACCAGGGTTGACCTCAGCCAACTGCGGGTCTAATTTCTGGATTCTGTGCTTAGCTGTATTAGAGAGGCCATTGGGAAATTAGCCAATCAACCCTTGTTAAGTGTCTGATATGGAAAACTATCTTCACAGAGGATTGCACAAGAGACTGTTGTTATGAGCTGGGTGTTCCTATGCTGAGGCCTAACCCCTGTTGGGAGGAAGACCTTTGGGATGAAGTCTCTTTAGACAGGTTTATAAGGTGGAGCCTCTCTGACAAGATTAGCCTACATGAGAAAGGGAGGAGACAGTAAGGATCTTGAGATGTAAGAAAACAACTGGAAGACGGACATTGGAGAGCAGGTCCTTCTAAAGATGCAAATTTGCCTGCAACTTGATTACTTTTGATCTTCTTAGGCCTGTGAGAAACCAACTTGTGCTTTTTCGGCTACCGGTGTATGGCATTTTGTCACAGCATCCTAAAGTGTCTGAGACATACACGGGCTTCTTTCTCTTTAGGGCTTCTGTTCGCCAGCCTTCTCTTTGTCTTGCTTTGTGTGTTGCTGTCTGCCTGCTCTCGGGAGATGCCTTAGGACAGGGGTTCTAAACCCGTGGGGTCACCAGTCCTTTGAGGGTCAGATGACCCTTTTACAGGGGTCAAATATCAGATATACAGCATATCAGATTAATTTTGAAAAGAAAATCGCAATTCTCCTCATGATTCCAGGTGGGGTTTCCCGAAAAGCTGATTCTGAAATGAACCTAGGTTTTAGGAGGCTTGGTGTGGAACACTCTTGGGATCCACATCTCTGGAAGGGAGGGAAGGAGACAGTTGTGGGCAGAGGGGAAGGTTGTGACGTAGTCTCAGTAAAGTCCTTAAGAGAGGGCAGGGGAGATGGCTCAGTGGGTAAAAACACTTTCTAAGCAAGTAAGACGCTGGAGTAATCCCTGGGACTCATGGACTGAAAGTTGTCTTCTGGCCTCCCATGGGTGCATGTACACACCCTCATACTCATACACACCAAATTCTGAGAAGATTCCACAGTGAGACATTGGACAAGGGACCCAATACTTACCAGCTAGGAGTCATCTCTCTATATCATGTAGAGGAGTATTTAGTCTTAAGGGGAAATCTAGGCAGCGAATCACAATACCTAACTTCCTCTCTATCAGGGGTACCTTGTGCGCATCCACTGAACTGAGGATTTTGTAGGACTATGGAAGTTTCTTTGTGGGAGAATTTAGCTTGCATTTGTGAATATTTCCCCCTTTGTGTGTGCTAGGTGTTACTGCCACTTGCAATTTAGGATCTCCACATCATGGGTCTCCTTCTAATTTTATAATTACCTTTCTGGAATAATAACCCTATCCAGGTGTTTTGTAACACAAAACAGCAAGGGAAATTAATCTCAATTAGAAGGGAAGAAATACAAAATGAAGTAGACTTGTGGAAAGAAAAAAAAGTAAGCCTACACACATTTCTTCGAGTGTACTTCATTTAGGTAATTAAATTCTTGCAATGTGGCTGAACCATTGGCAGAGGTGCCCTTTAGAGTCTGACATTTAAAAACTGCATGGCACTGGGGAATCTGAAGGCGTTTTGGTTGTCCAGTGTCCATCTGTAAATAATAAGGGGTGGAAGGAGCTAGAGGGGCAGGGGGCGAGCTCAAAGGGAGGAGCAGATTCAAAGAAAGAGACGTAGGCCAGGATGATAGCTTAATCAGTAACGTACTTAGAGGTTAAGCATAAGAACCCAGAGGACCAACTCGCAGAACTTACATAAAAAATAAGTGACTATCTCTGTCTGTCTGTCTGTCTGTCTGTCTGTCTGTCTGTCTGTCTGTCTCTCTCCCTGTGTCTCTGTCTGTCTCTGTTTCTGTCTCTCTGTCTGTCTCTTTGTCTTTCTGTCTCTCTCTCTCTCTCTCTCTCTCTCTGTCTCTCTTTCTGTGTGTATGTGTGTACAATTGTAATCCCAGTGCTTGGCATGTAGAGACAAACAGATCCTTAGGCCTTGATGGCCATTCAATCTAGATTTGGTCAGAGCCAGGCCAGTGAGAGATGCTACCTTAAAAATTTAAGGTAATACAGCCACAATAGTGGCCTGATGATTATGGAGTTAACCAACCACTATATGAATTGTTTTGAGGCCAACTCCATAGGAAGGAACCCTTACCTGTTACAATGGACATGGTCTAGAACTTGTGTCTTGGGAAGTCATAGGTCCTAGAGAGACCCCCTATCACTGTTGTTTTGCTAAATGGACATGTTATCAAACTGCCTTCTGCATGCTCATGTTTTGACAAGTGATTAGTGATGCTCTCAGCCTTCACTGAGAGTTCTTATCACTGTCAGGAGCCATTAATGCAGAGACTGGTCAAATGCCAAGAACAAGGGATGCTGGAGTGATTTGCCCTAATCAGGATAGAGATATCATTTTGTGTTCCGGGGCTCAGGGGACATCACAGAAGAGGGGTGGAAAGAATGTAAGAACTAGATGATAGAGAGCTGTACCACATATATACATACATATACACATACATACATACATACAAACACACAAAAACATATACACATACGTACATACACACATATACACATATATGCATACATATACACATACATACATACAAACACATATACACATACATGCACACATATACATGCATACACACATATAAGATACATACACACATATACATATATACATACATACACATACAGACATATATATATACATACACACATACATGCATACACACATACATATATATACACACATATATACATGCATATATATACACATGCATACATACACATACATATATACATACACATATATACATAAACATACATACATGTATACATACATACATATATACACACATACACACATATACACACATATACTTGCATACACGTATACACACACATATACATACACATACCTACACACATACACACACTTCAGTCTGTCATTCTCTATGTTGTGAGGTCCTTGGAAACCTTGGGGCCACATTGTTCCACCTGCTATTTCCTTCCTGCTCAGCAGCAAAGCTGCTCTGTTACCTGGGCCAGGATAGCTAGCATTGCTCGTCATGATTTCATCTAGCTTGAAGACGTTAAACTCTCTGACTTTTTGTTCATGAGTGTGTTTTAGGAGCATACAGATGTTCTGTACACACTTGTATTTTATCTTGCTGGCTTATTTTGCTTAACACAATGGTCTCCAATTGCATCCATTTTCCTGAAAGTGATATAATTAATTTCCTTTGTCTTTGTGGTTGTCTAAGCTCCATTGTGTGTCTGTACCACATTCCTCTATCCATTCATCCATTTATGGGCATCTAGGCCTGCTTCTTATCTATTATGAATGTTGTTGTTTACACATCTCTGTAGTATGGTAACTTAGACCCTTTAGGACATATCCAGGAGTGCTATAGTTGGGTCACAAAGTAAAACCATGACTAAAACAATCATTTGGGGAAAAAAAGATAAAGGCCGAAACATAGAGGTGTTGAGGTAGTTTTTCTGGGTCATTTAATATTGGAGTCTGCCTGGTGAACACTAGGGTTGTGGTGGGCATCAACTGAACACACAGACTTCTTTTCTTACAGTTATGCTGGTGCTGAGCCTGTAATGGCACGTGTCAGAAGTCCAGCTACTAAAGTTGTCTTCACTTTAGTTAGCTTTTCTTTGTATACCAGGGACCTGTGCCAGCCACCCTCAGCTTTGCAGGATGTGGGTTTAGCTGTTTCTCCTGTCCGTCTGAGACCCCTCAGTCCATACACGTGAGGTAGCTGCTGTTCCGGCTGCAGTGTCTCCTAAATACTCTGGGAGCAAGGAAAACAGACAGGGCTGAGATAGGCATGGGCAGACCTATGTCTGCAGAGCATAAATTCATTAAGTGTCACATGGATGACGAGGGTACGGATGGCAAGGAGTTTCAGAATTCTCAGTATCAGACCAGGCATGGCAGGATACACCTGGAATCCCAGGACTCAGAAGGCAGAGACTGGAAATCAGCTACAAAGTGAGTATGAGGCCAGCACAGGATACACCAGACCCTGTTTTAGTAGCAACAATCCGCCCTACCCCCATCTCCCCACTTCTCAGTCTCTTCAGCAACACCTCCCATCTGCACCCACACACCTCAGCCTCTACAGCAGTGAACCTGACAACTGATAGGTGGCTTTGAAGGTTGATCTAACTGATCACTTCAGGCCTGGGGTTGACCAGACTTTACCTGCAGGTGATGACATCAGCTCCTAGTCACCGTGGGCGCGACACCTCCCTGTACATGTTAGTGCCTGAGCCAAGTCCCTGTTCGACCTATAGATTTTAGCTTGACAGGTACCTGATTTTCCCAGTCCCCACTAATGCTTCCCATGGGCCTGGGTGGCAGGGTTTTCAGGCCCTTTGATTTGTGATTGTTCTATTCAGCCTCTCAGAATTAAAATGTAGTTTTTCCTCTTAAAGATGGTGCCTGGCCATTGTCCTCTGAACAATGGAGAGTGACAGAATGGACTTGTATCCCACCAGTGACCCTCCAAGCCAGAAGTGTCACTGTCTTCCTAAAACCCACACCAGGACTTCAATCATGGGAGAACCCTGGCTCTTCCTTTTGGCGGAAGTAGTGGTTTCTTTTCTCCAGGGCCACCTGGACTGCCTTCTGATGAGACTTCTGTTTCTCCTTCCCTTAGCAGGGAACCACAAGGCCACACTCATGTGGTACTTATTCTCCTCTGGGACACCCTTCTGTTTCTCTGTACCTTTCAGCTGCTCCTTTCCCTCCTCTGTGATTCTGGAGTCTCTCCTCCTTACCACAGTCTACCCTTTGTTATCTTGACTCTTCATTCCCCCGGCCCCCACGACCACGTGTAGGCATCCACTGCCTTGCCTGAAAGTCTCGAGTGCTTTGTGAGGGTCTCATAAAGGTGAGCCAGGGACTCATGCTGATGCTTTAGACTGTGCCCAGGCCTTCTTGGAGTGACCCACCTTTCATGTTCATTTCCACTCTTGAAATATTTCCTAATGCCTGCTCTCTACGAGAGTCTGTTCAGGCCATGAACTTGCGGGACATTAACGTTTCAGGCACCCATAGCATCTCATGGGCATGGGACTTTCCCCTCTGTTATGAATTAATTCCCCAGAGAGCTTGCAAATTGGTTTCCTTTCTCAGTCTGACACTCTCTAACACCTTCCTAGGCCTGTATCAGCCAAAAGAGGGAAGAACTTTATTGAGATGTGTCTGACTTCCTACTATATTATAAGGCTACTGCACAATGACCAAAGGCCATTTCTCCTGTTACTGCACAAAGTCCTGAGGCCACATTTCCTGTGGTTTTTCGGTCCCAACATTCTCATGCTAACAAATTGTCTATTAAAGTCTTGGGCCTGCTGAGTTTGGTTAACTCTGAGCAAATTGATGGCCAGAGAGAATAAGAATCCTGCTGCAGACCATACAGCCTTAGATGAAGACTTCTGTGTCCCAGGATTACTTCGGGCTCAGCATTCACTCCTATGGACTGATTTTAAGAAGCCCATGAGCAACAGGTTCCCTGGAGGTGTCCCTCCCCACGTTCTCAGTGGCTTTTACTTTATCGTTTTCTACGTTTTATGTTTACTCAACTTCTTTTCAATCTTTACTTGAACGTTGACTTCTTGGTTTTTTTAACTTTCTCTCCTTTCGAAAACTTAAATAAAAAGCTACCTTTTGGTGACTTTGATATCTTGTTTTATTACCTCTTCTTTTTTCTATAGATTGTATTGTGCTCATTAAGATTTGTTCCCTGACCCATAATGCAATAGAAAGTATGCTTTAAAACTTACAAACACGTGAGTTATCTTTCCGTTATTGATGTCTTATTTAATTAAACTGTGGTCAGAGATGATGGCCCCTGTGCTTTCCATTTTCTGGGATTCCTGGCAAATTGCTCTGCAACCTTTCATGTGATCTATTTTTACAAGTGTTTCATACTGCTTGAACAGAGTGTGCAGTCTCTAATGGTTGGCAATGGGATTCTATATAGCACCATTATATCAAGCATTTTAATTGTGTTCTATGTCTTCACCAATTTTTTTATTTGCTTAATTAGATTCTGAGACATGTATAATAAAATGTCTATTATGGTTGTGGGTTTGCTAATTTTTTTCCTTGCAGTTCTGTAAATGTGTGTCTCGTATATTTTGAAGTTGGGCTGTTATAAACACAATGTGGGGTTTATACACAGGAGCCAGGGCTGGCTGTGTTTAAATTGTGGTTATTCTGTGTTGCAGTTTCGGGCCTTGGGATTGTCCAGAGCTATCATCTGTGATTCAGTGTTCTCATCTATAGAAAGGACTCTGCCTGGGGAGACATTGTGTAGATCAATTAAACTAATGCATACGAAATCACTTAGATCAGTGTCTGGCACACAGTGACAGCTTTATAGTATGTGTCCTAGTTTCATTTCTGTTGCTGGGATAAAATGCCCTGAAAAAAAAGCAACATAGGGGATGTCGGGATTATTTCAGTTTATAATGCCAGGTAACATTCCGTCATCATGGGGCAGTCAAGGCAGGAAGTTTAAATAGCTGCTTACAGCACAACCACAGTCAAGAACATGGAGAAGTGGATCCATGAAGGCTCACTTGCTTATCTTCAGCGTGATTTCTCTACTCCTATGTATTTCAAGACCCCCTGACTAGAGGATGGTGCCACCCAGAGTGGACTGGGTTGTCTTACAACATGATCTTCCACAAACATTCCTACAGGCCAAGCTGACATAGACAATCTTTCGTTGAGACTATCTTCCCAGGTGATTCTTGGTTGTGTCAGATTGATAATTAGAATTGATACTACAATTTTCTTTTCCTCTTCCTCCTCTGCTTCTCTCTCCCTCTCCCTCTCCCTCTGTGTGTGTGTGTGTGTGTATGTGTGTGTGTATGTGTGTGTGTGTGTGCACGTGTACACACACACGGGGCATGCATGTGGAAGTCTGAGGACAATGTCAGCTACTGATCCTTACTTTCTACCTTTTGGTGGCTTCTGTGTACACCAGGCAAGCTGGCCCATGCCTGGGAGCACTGGGATTACAGGCTGAAGTGATACAGTCTCTGTTTTTTCACATGGGTTCTGGGCATCCAACTCATGTCTTCATGCTTGTCTGATAAGCATGGAGCTATTCCCCGCAGCCTCGGTATTGGACTTTCTAGGTAGTCCGGGGGCGGGGCTCAAAATCCAGCCGCCAGCCTTCTGCTTTCAGGGAATATGGACACACGCTGACTTTAAAGTTGGACTCCTGTGCTTATGTTCAACAGTCCTCTCACTTTTCCCGTTGTTCTCTCTGTTTTCCTGCGGGAGTGTCACAGATGCTAGGAGCTCTGTGGATAACAGGAATACTAAGGATGCTGGGAGCGCTGTGGACCCTAGGTTGGGGAAGAGTTGCTACAGAGTGGGTGTTTATTTGAATCAGCCTCGCGTAACTTGAAGATGTTTTCATCCCGAGGACCTTCAAAAGTTTCGCAATTGTTTTAGTACTTACGTTCTTGCCCTTCTTTGTGTTTGCACATGTAGTTTCTGCATGCTGTGTGCTATAAGGCTTTTGTATTATTTTCTTGTGGGAGACTTTTGAGAGTTGTAGGTAACGAGAAACCATGTTCAGCACCCCCCATCCCCCGCCCCCAACTCCCCGCCACCTGTGCTTTTCCTCTTATATGAAAGCAAAATCTGTTCCATGGTCCGGTTTTGGGCAGACACTTCAAATTTTTTTTCTATCTATGGACCCAGTGGTGTGTTTCTTGTTCCTTGGAATTCATTCAAGCAGGGTCGGTGCTTAGCCTACTGTGATTCTGGGCTAACACAGGATGCCACTCGTCTCTATTTTGCCCGTTTTGTTTGTGGCACCAAAATTTTTGTTTTCTCTTAATGTAAACTATGTACTTATTTACTTTTTTTTTTTTTTTTTTTTTTTTTTACTATTTTACTATTGATTGGAGGTGGCAAAAGGAAGGGCCGGCTTATCTTGTAGCCACCCTGAGATTTATTTTATTTTTTAAAGATTTATTTTTATTGACATGTCTCTATGTGTATGTGTGTGTCCATGTGAGTAGAGGTGCCCATGGAGACTGGAAGAGGGCACCAGATTTCGAGGAGCTGGAGTTACGGGAATTGTAAGCCACCCAATGAGGGTATTGGGAACTGAACTTCAGTCCTCTGCAAGAGCAGCAACTATTCTTAAGTGTTCAACCAACTCTCCAGCCTTTTGACATTTATTGTTATTATTAGTTTATTATTATTAAATATAAAAGCCTCATAAAACCTTGGGGGTCAAATGTCAAACTTGAAAAGGTATTTATAGTATATATGACACAAGGTACTATCTTTAATAAAAAGGGGCCTATGAGTCAACAGGAAAGGATGAGCAATCTCATAATACATCGGATTCTTTTAATAATAAAGATGCAGAGAAGTCAGCCTTTCTGGTGATCAAACAAAAGCAAATTCAAGTCATGAAGTGTTTTATTCTTGCCAGTAGATTGCAAACATGTAAAGCAATGATCACACCATCAAGATGCAGTGATACGTACACTCTTGCATACTAATGATGGCAATTATGAATATAGTTCTTTGTAAGGAAAACTGTTGATATAAAGCAGAAGATTGAAATGTAAGGAGTCTCAAAGCATCAACTTGAGACAGCCGGGAGTTGGCTGTGAAAAGAGAGCTTCAGTGAGGGTTGTCTGGATCAGGTTTCCCTATGGACTGTCCAGACTGTTACTGATATAGGAAGACCCCGCACATTGTGGATACACCATTTGGGGTCCTGGACCGTGTAAGGGTAGAGATGGCCAGCTGAGTAAGAAAATGACCTGCATGCATGGCAACGCACACACTCTTCCCTCTCTGATGTTGACTAGACACTTGGGTCCCTCCCCCGACTTTCCCCAGGTGATAGACTGTACCCTGAAACTGTAAACTAAATAAACCCCTTTCTCCTCTATAAGTTGCTTTTGTTAGGGGTATTTTATCCCAGCCCCAGAAGTGAACCTGGGATAGCCTGCTGTGACAACCACCCTTCTAGGGTTTGTTGGCTTCCAGACCATCAAGGTTTCAGCTCTCAAGATTTTAAAGAATACGTGAAGGTGAAAGTGACTTCTACTACATTTCTTAGTTTTCACTAATAAATGTATGCCGTACAAAGCACAGCAAGGAGTCTTTCATTCTAGTGAATGTTTCTGTGGGACAGTATTATAATATAAGTGAAACATTATTTGTAGTATTTGTTAGGATAACCATTAATAATTAGTAATTGATATTTAGTTATATGGATTTGCCATTACCTCCTCATTAAATGATGAGCTATTTCAGGTGCTAAATATTATTAATAGTGTTTAATCTTTTTATTTTTTGGTTATCATACAAATGGTACATTTCATTATGACTTTTTATATATACTTATAATTTTTAGTTTGCTTATATTAGATTCCTTAATTCCCTCCATCATATATATATATATATATATATATATATATATATATATATATATATTCTAAAAGACTTATTCAATTTGTTAATTATTTCACCTTTATATCCCTTTAAAACTCTTGAGAGGTGCAGAAGAGAGCACTGGGTGTCCTCTACCTCTGCCACCTATTTCTTTCAAGCAGAGTCTCTCCACGAACCTGGAGTTGTTTTCTCAGACAGTCTTATTTGCTCTTCTTTTGCTGTGTTGAAACACCACGGCCAGGGCATCTTATAAAAGAAAGAGTTTAAAACATATAAAACAACTTATAACAGATAGCAGTTTCAGAGGGTTAGTCTGTGATCATAATGGTGGGGAGGGTGTTGACAAGCAGGCATGACCCTGAAGCAGTAGCTGAGTGTTTACAAGTGATCTGCAAGTAGAAGGCAGAGAGGAAGAGAGAGAGCGAGTGAGAGAGTGAATGAACAAGAGAGAGAGAGAGAGAGAGAGAGAGAGAGAGAGAGAGAGAGAGAGAGAGAGAGAGAGGCCTGGTATGGGTTTTTAAAAACTTAAATCCTAACCCCAGTGACATACCTCCTCCAAGGTCATACCTACTAGTTCTTCCTAAATACTCTACCAACAGGGGGCGCTAAACACTTGAATATATGAGCCTGTGGGGCCATTCTCATTCAAACCACCGGAGTAAATCCCAGTACTCATACAATTTCCACCTACCTTAGATGGGTGTTACAGGGATGGGTGTTACAGCTGTGTTCAGGGATACTCAGATTCTTTTGTGAATGCTGGGATCTTAACTCTAGACCTCATGGTTGCTCTGCAAATGCTAGATCCCCCACTCTATCTAGCCCCGCCATCCTGTTTTTTCTTTTTCTTTTCCCTTCTCTCTCTCTCTCTCTCTCTCTCTCTCTCTCTCCCTCCCTCCCTCCCTCCCTCCCTCCCTCCCTCCCTCCCTTCCTTCCTTCCTTCCTTTCTTCCTTTCTTTCTTCCTTTCTTTCTTCCTTTCTTTCTTTCTTGATGAGATGTCTTATAGCTCAGGCTGACCTCAGACTAGCTGTATAGCTGAGGATGACCTTGAACTTCTAGTCTTCATGTTTCCACTTCCTTAGTGTTGGCATTACAGACATGTTCTTCAACAGTCCCTGATTTTATCACCATAGTTGGTCTGTCAGTAGTTGTAGTTTCCAAGAGGAAGCTGTCCTTAGTGTGGGGGCCACAGGGCACACTTATCCAAGTGTACTTATAGCAGGAGTACTCTCTGAAGGGGTGACTGGGAATCTAGTAGGATGCAGCTCCTAGTAGGAGTGACTTTGTAGGGATATTTGCCAATCTAGAAGAGCAGAGATGCAGTGGGAAGATGAGCAGAAGGAGATGCTGATCAAGACAGACAGTCTCCATTGTAACTCTTTGAGGGGAGACTCAAGATCAGCTGATATGAACACTACTTTGGCCTTACTGGACTAACTGGATATTCTTTTATGATCATCAAGATATACTTTTATGACCATAAAGCTTCTAATGCACACAGATAGACTATCTTCTCTTTTTAACCAAAAATTAAAAAAAAAACCACACTGTGAAGATATTGAAAATTTCCTATTCTAGGTGACAGAATCAGAATTATTCATTGTTAGTAAGTAGATGAGAATTTACTATCCTGAACTTCACATTTGTCATCCCCCTCTTCCCCCACTGAAATTCTGTTTTGAGCAAATCTTGGTAGTTCTATAGAAGGGAGAAGCAAACAGCCTCACGTGTTTGGCACACCCAAGGTTATTCCACAATCTGCTCCATCCTTTCGCACATTCCAAGGGAGGCTTATGTAGGCGTATCCATGTATCGCCAGCTTGCACTCAAGTTTTTTAAAAGAAAGAAACCAGATCTAGAGTTTTTTTTTTTTTTTAAAAAAAGAATAAAAATAGTTGGAAAAAAACCAGGTTGACATACTTATGTAGAAAGAATCAGTCTCATTTTAATTTTGATGCTAAGTCTGTAGGTTTATAAATGATAAAACTCTGTAAAGCATTCTTCACATCACACTGAAACCTGTGCCCCATTCTATTTCACTTGGACCTGGAAATTAAATTTTAAATAAAGGTTCCTATCAGGTTATTTGGTGATAGCTTACTCATCACAGACACATAATCCATAATTGGACAAATTGGATTAAGAGTTTAGAAATTACCCTTGGAAATAATTATTGGATTCCTTATTGGATTCTAAGGTTAATTAGGAAGGAAATTAGTGAGTTATTCAATGTTTCAAAGGCAAATTTCTTATTTACAGCCTATCATCTTCCCATCATCCATCCGTCTGTGGAGGTTTGAATGAGAAATGTCCCCCATAGGCTCTTGTATTTGAACACATGGTTCCCAGCTGGTGATGCTGTTGGGGATATAATGGATCCTTTAGGAGGTGGAGCCTTGCTGGAGGAACTGTCACTGAGGGTGGGTTTTGAGAATTTATTGCCTTGCTCCACTTCCTGTTCTTGCTCTCTGCCTCTTACTTCTGTTACCATGCCTTACTCTCCATGATGGACTCTAGTCCCCTGGAATTGTAAGCCTACATAAGCCCGTCCTTCCTTAAGCTGTTTTGGCCATGGTATTTTATCATAGCAATAGAAAAACAAACTAACAAGTCATGAGTCACTGTCTGACTTCCGTCATCATCCATCAATCCTCCATCTTAGTTTGTATTTTCTGCTTTCTCACTCTTTTTATACTCCATGATAAACACTCTGAGACTTTATGGTGTCCCCCCCAGACTTTATCATCTTCCCCTGTCTGTCACTGAACCTTCTCTTCTTTGTTTTGTTGCCTTATGCACCTGCACTGAAAGTTCACACAAGGGGCATTTGGAAATAGAATACATTCAGTTCATCTCTTTTTCTCTCTCCTAAACTAATTTTTAAAAAAGATCCCTCTATAAACATGTTGCCAGGTTACACACAATCTATTATTAGGATTGCTTCATCTTCCTCTGTGTCAAGCTTTCCCTCATTCTATTCCCTGGCTCTGCAGTAAAAAGACACCAAACAGTCTCCACCTTCTGATCCTGCTAAGAATCCAGAATCTTTCTTCTTGTCAAGACATTTAAAAAATGGATTACTAATAGTTGAACATATTTATTGGGTACACCATAATTGTTTGATGTGTGCATACAAATATGAAATAATCAAATAATATTAATGTATCCATTCACAATAGACAGTTGTCTTTAACTTCCAACTTTGCCTTCAAGGCGAGCTTTGTCATCTGCACCATTGTCATCATCACTCTCATCTGTCTTGCATGTCGTGCTTCTCCTAATGTATCAAAGTTCATACTGAATAATGACTTCTGGGTTGCAAGAGAGGATTTGGGGTTACATCTGCTTTCCAGGTCTTTCTCTACAGCGTGTGTATTTGTTCATTCTCTTTAAAAACACATATATGCACCATCCTTTCTTTATCTGGTTGTTCACTGGTTCCATATCTTGGGTATTGTGGATAGTGTTCTAATAAAACATGAGTGCAAATATCCCTGGTGGAGTGTGGCCTCTTAGCTCTGTGTGTACCACTTATAGAGATTGTCTGTTATTAAGTGGTACTGACTTGAGAGTTTGTTTGTTTGTTTGTTTGTTTGTTTGTTTTATATACTCTTATGTTGTTGGATTTAGGGATTGCTAATTTTATTAAAAATTTTTGTGGCTATATCAAGAAGGGCTATTATTAATCTGCCATTGTCTTGTGGAGTTCTTGTACACTTTGGTATCCCAGGAAGAGTCTCATAACACATGGTTGCTATGTTTCCCTCTCTGTTATTTTCTGAAGGAATTTTTAAGGACTTGGTATTATCTCATCATTAAACGTTTGACAGAACTCAAAAGCGGGGCCATCTGGAATTCTTGTGGTGAGATCTTTCTAGTTACAAATTCAACTTTCTTTTTTGACTGGTAATCGGCTCATTTGGATTTTCTATTTCCTTGTAAGTTTTGGCAATTTGAGTCTTTCTAGGAATCTGCTCATTTCATCCAGATTGTTGGCAAAAATTTATTCAAAATGCTGTCTCATAACCAACCAGGCCTAGTGATTAACAGACCTATAATCTGAGCTATTTAGGAAGCTGAGGCAGGAGGATTACATGATCAAGGCCTGGCTAGGCTTCAGAGTTCAAGATTAGCCTGAGTAACTTGGTGAGTCTATATCTATATATCTATATCTATATATATCACCTATATCTATATATCTATACATTATCTATCTATCTATCTATCTATCTATCTATCTATCTATCTATCTATCTATCTATGTTTGTGTGTTTGTATGTAAGTGAATGAGTAACAAATGGATGAGTGAAGCTGGGGCTGAAGTTCATCCATAGATTAATTGCCTAGTGTGGGCAAAGCCTTGGGTTCAATCCACAACAACATGATGAAATAGTGCTCTATTTGATTTATCTTTCTAGGTCAGCCATCATGTGCCACCCCTTTCCTCTCTGGTTTTGAGAAATTGTTTCATCTTTCTTCATGCTCATCTTAATTAGAATGTTGGCCAATGTATTGATCATTTTAGAGAATCAACTTCTGTTTAATTTCCCTATTGCTTTTCTATTTTCTACTTCATCAAGTTTTTACACCAGTCTTACCTCCTGTCTTCATGGTGCTCTGGTTTAGGCTGTTCTCCTTTTCCAGGGCACACAGAATTCTGGTACTATTTCTTCTCTGATTGCAGGTGTTCTGATGGAGGAGGCAGATTGTCTGATGGAGGAAGCAGGTGTTCTGATGGAGGGGGCAAGTGTTCTGATGGAGGAGGCAGGTGTTCTGATAGAGGAAGTAGGCGTTCTGATGGAGGAGGCACTGTTATAGCCCTGATAAATGGCACTCTCAGTTTTATCCAGCTCAAATTATCTTCTAATCTCCATTTTTAATTTTCTTTTTGATTCACCTAGTATTTAAAGATAGGTTATCAAATTTCCAAATATTTGTGTATTTCTTTTCTTTTGATTTTTAACATAATTCTATTAAATTCAAAATTATTCTTTTTTTAAAAAACAGAAAGCACCCAGTATATTCTTTTTTTTAAATTAATAACTTTTTAAAAAATGTTAATCAAAGGCTTTGTAAGTTTGGTAATGCTCAATAACAAGATGCCCATACAATCAGAAGTATAACCCAATACCCAACTATCTTTGACTGGTAGAGACATGTGAACATCCACCTCTATGTTCTCCCCTCTCTCTCTAGCTCCTCCTAGCTCCTCCTCCTCTCCTTACTTCTCCTCTTCCTCTCTTTACTCCTCCCACCTTAGCTCCTCCTACATATCACCCTTCCTGTTAAAATAAAACTTTTCTCTCAAAATATAATTAGAACATAACTATACCAATTTGTATCAGTAAGTTACAAGATAGACTAACCAGACGCCAATTCTTGTTGACTAAGCAGAACCTCTGTCATCTTTCCTAACTAAAAGACTTAGTTCTAAACCTGGCTTTTTTTCTTGGCTTTAGAATGAATGTCAGCTGAAAATCATCCTCTCAAATCTTTTCTCTCCAAGTAAATAGCAGGGATTGGCTATGAAACTATAAGTCTTCAACCCCGTCAGAAATCCAGAATGACTGAATTAACTGAAATTATGGGAAGCACAAAACATAGCTGCTAAAACGTAGCCAATTTATAGAGACCGCTGAACACCTGGACAGTCACTATACTACAAAATGTTGGAGCATCTGATCTTCAGCCTTCTGGCCCAGGATCATCTGACAGACCTAGTGATGCAGAATTATTAAGGGCTGATTACTCTGTCTTGGCAGAAATAATCAGTCGACTATTCTGCAAGTGTGTCCTTTTCTGGACAATAATTTGTCTGTAGATGAAAACAAGCAATTCTTGCCTAGTGGCTGTCTCACCACAACTGGAGTAACTCCAAAGATGCTCAATTTCTTCTTAGAATCCAAGACAGGAAGCTGTCAGGAGCAGACAGGTCTCTAATCAAAATGAACATTAATACAGAAATGTTTGTAATGTTAATTCTGTGGACTTCTGATGTTTTGAAAACCAACTATCCATGTAAGACAATCTGGACTGTTGTCTGCTAACTCCTCTCAGCTATTTCTAAATAAAATATAGAAAACACCCTAACAATAAACTCAAAGCCATGAATTTGCTATAGGACCTTAACTCACAGGCTAACCATCTCAAATCAGTTAAAAAAGTTAAAAAAGGAATAGGTCTAAGCCGTGTATTCCTAAATGTGTCATATAGGCACAATGCCTATGAGAGTAACAATATTAATCTCACTTTTATATCAATAAGAAACTTGTACCAACGAAAACCCTAAATTTGAAATCAAAGTAAATTTTGTACCATTTAAGAAATTATAACTTCATCTTAATAACAATTATACAGGTTTCTACCAATAATTTATGGCTATGCAATAAATCCTAGGTATTCCTCCCTGTTCCAACGAAACCACTACTTTTCCCTAGAAAGACAGCTCAATATTAACCACCTCAGTCCCCAAGCTCAGGGAATAGGGGCACCGACTCTTCATTAACTTCTTCAAGCTGATTTCAGGCATTGAGATATTAGAAGAGGGGCAGGGGGAAGAGTAAATTGATAAGCCTCTGATGCTATGTCTTCACTGCATCCAGCTGGAATTCCGGGACATCAGAGGTTCGAGCAGGTCTGCTCAGCTTGCTTGATGAGTAGAAGATACACCAAGGCTGTGTATTCTGCAATATACAATTCTCAAAACAAATTTTAGTATCAAGATAATTTTTGTTTGAATTCTGGAATCTAGTCTTCTGGCAGCCTGCCTCTGTCATGTCTAATCCATATAATTCTGAGAGTTTCTATGAAGGTGTGCTCCCACCATCCTCCCATTCCCGACTCTCTGCTTTCGAATTCCCCAACACTAGGGAATCCAAACTTTCAGGCACCAAGGCCCTCCACTTCCACTGATGCCTGACAAGACCACCCTCCACTACCTATACAGTTGGAGCCATGAGTCCCTCCCTTTGTGTTCTTGGGCTGGAAGTTTTAGAGTGGCTACTCCAGCTTGTTTTTTAGGACCATTTGCTTGAAAACTTGTTTTCCAGCCTTTTACTCTAAGGTAGAGTCTGTCTTTGTCATTGAGGTGGGTTTCCTGTATGCAGCAAAATGCTGGGTTCTGTTTATGTATCCAGTCCGTTAGCCTATGTCTTTTTATTGGAGAATTGAGTCCATTGATGTTAAGAGATATTAAGGAGCAGTGATTGTTGCTTGCTATTATCTGTGTGTGGCTATCTTCTTTTGGATTTGTTGGAAGAGGATTACTTTCTTGCTCTTTCTAGGGTATAATTTCCCTCCTTGTATTGGAGCTTTCCTGCTATTATCCTTTATAGTGCTGGGTCTGTGGAAAGATATTGTGTAAATTTGGTTTTGTCATGGAATATCTTGGTTTCTCCATCTATGGTAATTGAGAGTTTTGCTGGGTATAGTAGCCTGGGCTGGCATTTGTGTTCTCTTGGGGTCTGTATGACATCTGTCCAGGATCTTCCTCCTTTTATAGTCTCTGGTGAGAAGTCTGGTGTAATTCTGATAGGTCTGCCTTTATATGTTACTTGGCCTTTTCCCCTTATTCCATTTAATATTCTTTCTTTGTTTTGTGCATTTGGTGTTTTGATTATTATATGTCTGGAGGTATTTCTTTTCTGGTCTAGTCTATTTGGCGTTCTGTAGGCTTCTTGTATGTTTATGGGCATCTCATTCTTTAGGTTAGGGAGTTTTTCTTCTATAATTTTGTTGAAGATATTTATAGGCCCTTTAAGTTAGGAATCTTCACTCTCACCTATACCTATTATCCCTAGGTTTGGTCTTCTCATTGTGTCCTGGATTTCCTGGATGTTTTGTATTAAGAACTTTTTGCATTTTGTGTTTTCTTTGACAGTTGTGTCAATATTTTCAATAGTATCTTCTGTACCTGAGATTCTCTCTTCTATCTCTTGTATTCTGTTGGCGATGTTTGCATCTATGATGCCTGATCTTTTTCCTAGGTTTTCTCTCTCCAGGGTAGTTTTCCTTGGAGATTTCTTTATTGTTTCTACTTCCATTTTTATGTCCTGGATGGTTTGTTCAATTCCTTCACCTGTTTGGTTGTGTTCTCTTGTAATTCTTTAAGTGATTTTTGTATTTCCCCTTTAAGGGCTTCTACCTGTATACCTGTGTTCTCCTCAAATTCTTTGAGAGTGTTATTTATGTCCTTCTTAAAGTCCTCTATCATCATCATTAGAAGTGATTTTAAATCTGAATCTTGCTTTCCTGGTGATATGGGAAATTCAGGACTTTCTAGTGTGGGAGAACTAGGTTCTAATGATGCCAAGTACCCTGGGTTGCTGATGCTTATGTTCTTGTGTTTGCCTTTTGCAATCTGGATCTCCTTAGTGCTACCTGCACTCACTGTCTCTGACTGGAGCCTGTCTTTCCTATTATCTTAGTTGTTTCAGAACTGTGTGGGGTGGGTGTTACTATGGGGTTAGAGCTGGGGCCCAAGATCTGCTCAGTGCTTGGGCACAGACCTGAAGGAACCAGTGCTCTGGGCCAGGAGTGAATTCCTGGGTCCTAGTGGGTCCCAGTTACTCCCTGTTTGGGGCGGATGTTGCTGTCTCCTTACCTAAGATACTACCCAGGTTAGAGCTCCTGGGAGGCCTGCTTCCTCTGGGTTCTCTGGGATTGGGGGCAGAGCTGCCTCCCAGGATCTGCTGAGTGCTTGGGCCCAGACCAGAAGGAACCAGTGCTCCCTCAAAATTATTCTTAATTTTAGCTTTTCTGTTAAAAACTTCTAATTTCTCTCTCTCTCTCTCTGTATGCATATGTGTGTATGTGTATGAGTTTGCATATGTGTGTATATATGTATGTGTGTGTATGTATATGTATGTGTGTTTATATGTATATGTATGTGTGTGTATATGTTTGTGTGTGTATGTATATGCATACATCAGGCTCGCTGGCTTAGATGCTACTCTTGCCTCCCATCCGGCTGAGGGTGAGCTGGGGTTTTAGAGGTGTACTACCATGTTGCTCTACATGGGTTCCGGAATCCTGCCAAGTTCCTACCGCTTGCGGATCTCCTTAGCCTGCTTAAACATCAGTGAGACATGGTTTCTGGCTTTGCTTTGTTATGACTTACATTCTGTTCTAGGTTAGAGAATAACCGTGCTCTTGAAAACTGTATATATTCTCTTGTCCTTGGACTCCATGCACTGCGATTGTTAGGTCAGATTTGTTGATAGTGTTGTCTAGGTTTCCTGTATTCATTTTTACCTGAGTGTGCTGTCTATTGCTGTGAGTGCGTGAGTAGCACGTGTGTTTTTTTAAAATCATCTATTTATTTCTGTTAGTCCTGGCTTTCTGTATTTTAGAGCTCTCTTGTCAGATGTGGATACACTTGTCCTGGCTATAGTCTCTAATGCTTTAACCCCTTTATCATTTGCAAATGGCCCCCTTTTGATTTGGGTAATTTTTTTCTAAGTCTGCTTTTTAAAATACACTCATCCAGCTCTCTGTGGCAACTTCCTACATGCTATTTATTTCTCCAAACCTTATTCAAACTGCTGTGATTGTTTTTTTTTTCTTTTTCTTTTTTTTCAAGACAGGGTTTCTCTGTGTCCTGGCTGTCCTGGAACTCACTCTGTAGACCAGGCTGGCCTTGAACTCAGAAATCCGCCTGCCTCTGCCTCCCAAGTGCTGGGTTTAAAGGCGTGCACCACCACCGCCCGGCAAACTGCTGTGATTCTAAACTCGTATTGCAAACAGCAGAACTGATACTAATTTGTACTTCCACTTATTTGTTATTTATTTACTTATTGTGTGTTCACATGCACGTGGCATGGTATGTATGTGGAAGTCAGAGGACAATGTTTGGAAATTAATTCATCACTTCTACCCATGTGGGTGTCTCGGGGATTGATCTCAGGCCCCCCAGGCTGGTGGTAAGTGCCTTTATCTGGTGAGCATCTAGCCAGCCTCAATCTCTGTCTTTATTGTGATACTTAAAGTCTTCATGTTTGATCATTTAATGTCTTCTTGACGCAAGTAGACTCATGCCTGCATTTTGCTGTTGCCCTTGACATATTTTCTGTCTTCCTGCATCTCCCTCTGCCGCCTTTGTTGCATTAGTTAAGTGCATCCGTTTACTGATCTGTATCTCTATAGTGGTTGAGGCAATTTTTAGCCAGTTCTCTAAGTGCCGAGGCCATTCTTATTTATCACAGTCTTTCTTAGCTTAATAACTGACATCATTATCAGTTTTGGAAATTGCCTCACTGTGATCTGATTTCTCTTTCCTCATTTTTGCTAGTATTGCTACATTATGATAATAGCAATGTGCTCACTGTCTTATATGTTCTATTTCTTTAAGGACATTAAGAAGGGAAAAGAGAAGGTAATAGTTACAGTCTTTTTGTATTTACCTACATATGTAGATGCCCCTGATGGTTTTTATGCATCCCTATGGATTTTGGTTCACTGTCTGCTATGATTTACTGCCAATCTCCATGTGGTATTTCATGTAGAGCAAATCTGTCAGCAGTGGACTTCCCTTCTTTTTCTTTTAAAAAAAAACATGTTAGTGATTTTAGCATGTACTTATTTATATGTGTGTGCATGTGTGTGTGCATGTGTATATGTGTGAATGTGTGTATACATTTGTGTATGTGTATAAATGTGTATATGTTTGTGTGTATGTATGTATGTATGTATATATGTATGTATGTGTGTGTGTGTGTGTGTGTGTGTATGTGTAGGTACATGTGCTACAATGTACATGTGCAGGCCAGAGAATAGGTATTTTCTTTTCCCCTATCATGTGGGATTTGAACACAGGTCACTGGGGTTGACAACAAGTGACTTCACCAGCTGACTCATCTTACTGGCCCCATATGTGTTCATTTTTATCTTACTTTTATTTTTTTGAAAAATAGTTTTGATGCATGTAAAATCCTACTTTGATGGTTTTATGTTTTCAGAAGTTAATCAAATTTAGATTTTATACATCTATTTTCAAAGTTTATCTTCGGAGTCATTGGTTTGAATACAATAATAATAGTAGACAGTAAGAATATGTGTGAACCTCAAATTTTCAAGTTCTATTCGAAGCTCATTGAGTTCTGCAGGTCTGCAGGTTAAGATTTGAAGTTAAGTTTGGGAAGGTGTTTGTTTCTACCAACTTTACCTTTTCATTGTGTCCTCCATAACCTCCCTTAAGTAATTCCAACAGCCAGGTGGACCAAGCATCTAAAGACCTGAGTGTGTAGGGGACATCTTATGTCCAAATCATAATATATGTCACTTATTTTTTATGATTGTCTATGTTACCCAAGTACTCCTGATTAATCAGATACTATCAGCTTTGATCAGGATCAAAGTCTCTTTCCCCTCTCTCTACTCTGAGGACCTGTGGGGAATCTTAGGCTGGCCACACTGCCTGGATTGTTAGCTAGACTCAACCATTGGCTTCTTCAGTTAGCTCAAGGCTCCTCTCTCCAAGTCATACTTCATGTGGAGGAAGGAAAGTAGGGACTGTGGTCAGGACCATGGAGCATTTGGAATAATTGAACCACATCAAGGAATCATCAGAGAAACAAGTAAAGAACCGCACGTCCTCCCATCTGCTTCGAAAGACGTCAAGCTTCTGTCTGATACCACTGTGAGGAAGTGCAAGGCTGCTCCTGGCTGATGCTCATGCCCCAGGATTGAGCAGCTCTGTGTCCTAAGGGGAAATTGTATCTTCCCTTGAACACATTTTATTGAATTGAGACTATTTTGTGGTTGAAGTGCATTCCTACTTGTTAGTTGTTAGAAGAAGTCTGACCGCAGTTCAGAACAGACCACTCCAGACCACATGGTTCCAAGGGGGAGGAGGCTTATTCAGGAGATAGGGCAAAGGTGGGGAGCAGAGGTTGGAAGGATAAGAGAGAAGAGAAGTAGAGGCTGGCCATGACCACGTGGAGAGAGAGGAGGGGGGAGGGGACAGAGAGGCAAGAGGGTAAGAGGGTAAGAGTAAGAGATTAAGAGAGTGAGGAGGGGGCAAGCAGCCCCTTTTATAGTGGGCCAGGCCTATCTGGCAGTTGCCAGGTAACTGTGGAGGTGGAGTTTCGACAGAATACTAACAAGTACCCTGCCTGGGATGAACAGGCATTTGCTCACATCTTCAACAACTCTCTAGTTGCAACCCTCATGTCTACCTGATTTTCTCATTCATCATTGAGATGAAGATTTAATTAAGATTTAATTAAGATTTCTTAATTCCACATTGTTACCATCCCATATGCTTCTATACCACCCTTGAAATTGTCCCTTCTCCCTCCCTTAGCCCCACCTTATGCACAGGAGGCCTAAATGATGGAGCCCATCTCATTACAGACAGAAGTGGTTGTTCCAGGCCATAGTATTATGTCTGACTTTTCTGAAAATGAAAAATGTCCTGTGGCTGTAGGTTCAGAGCAAGTATGGTGTGTGCATGGGTAGGCTCATCTGTGCATTATGCATGTGGTGGGTTAAAGGTGTTTCATTTACACTAGTTCAATTATGAGAAAGCTGGGAACCTGCTTGGTTCCTTGGGTCCCTCCTCTGACTCTTTGGCAGAAATTCCTCTCTGTCCAAGAGCTGTGGGTGGGGACCTGCTGGCATTTAGCTTCCATAAAGGCCTTTGCTCCTGCACAGTATATAGTGAAGGCATGAAGCTTGGGCTCATACCTGGGCCATGGGTTGGTTGCCATGGAAATGACTGCAGTCACAAATAAGGCAGTATTATGTTCTCTCAGCAGGACCAGGGGAGAGCTAGAAACTGGGGGTTGAGGGATTGAAGGGAGGCAGAAAGGAGAGGAAGGGAGGGAGAAGAGAGGGGGGAGGAAAGGAGAGAGAGAAAGAGAATGAATTTCTATCAGTAGTGACCCCAAGGGGTAACACAAAAGAGGTGATTTCACATACAGTGAAGCAAGAGAGGGAGAAGGGGTTTGTTTGCTTTGAAGGGGTTTTACTTACAGAGAGCCAGGGAGGGAAACCAACTGCATTGGGCTTTTGCACCCTCCCTCCACTGCCTTTGTGTCTCCTCTCCCACTGAGCAGTAATGCAAAAGCCTAATGAGGAAGGATAAGGATGCAGGATACAGTGCAGTCTGAGACCACAGAGGTGAGAGCCCTGCTCTGAGCCTGGGCAGACAACTTAACAGTCTCTCTGCTGTTTTGCAAGTTTTCTTTGAAATTTCTTCCTCTCTAAAAAGGCATAAAACTGTGAGCACAGACAGCTCAGCTGATAGAGCAGTGGACTTTTAAAAAATCATAAACCCTCCAGAATCTCGAGGCACCCTTATTAAGATGTCCTCTCAAGCTGAATGCCACTAGAGGGGAAAATGGCCTCATTGTCTTCCTAAGGTCACTTTTTCATTCAAAGCGTCATTGGTTTCCTCACTGTAGACAAAAGTCTAGGAATCAAGACCTAGATTCACACCATCTCAGCAAATAAAAAGCATGAAGTTTACTTAAACTAAGCTTATGAGCCTTTATATGGAGGAAGAAATGCTCAAGTTCTTTCCATTCCAAGGGTGTGTATATCATGCCTAAACAACACATAAAGTTTCTTGCAATATTCGACACTCTCAAGATAATCAGATCCAAAATTATTAGTCTCACACACTTCTTTCAACCACAACAACATGTGTTTGCATGTACATGTATGTATGTGCATGCCTGGTGTGTGCATGCATATGTGCATTGTGGTGTGTGTGTGCACACATGTATGCACGTGCATGTATGGTGTGTGCATGTGCATGTGTGTACATGTGTGGCATGTATGTGCACACGTGAATCTGTGGTGTGCATACATGTATGGTGTGTGGGTATGTGGTGTGTGTGCTTGTGTGTGTATGTGCATGTGCACATGTGGAGACCAGAGGTCAGTGTCAGATGCCATCCTTCAAAGGTCATCTATCTTGTTTCTTAAGAAAGGATCTCTCCTGGAACTGGGTGCTCACCAATTAGGCTATACTAATTTGTCAGCAAGTCACAGAGATCCACCTCTCTCTATTTCTCCAAAGCTGGGATCACCCGCATGCACCACCATTATGCCTGGCATTTTGAGTCTAGCAGTGTCCTATGCAATGTGATTTGATAAGCATTACACATCTTATCAACCTAGAATCACTTGACCACTCAACTCCCATACCCAAAACCCTACATCCATGCTGTCCCCTTAGAGTTTATGTACATGTTGTCCTCTTTTGTCCTGCAAAGACATATCCACTAAACACAAAGTGCATGCTACCCAGATGTCTCAGTAGTATTGTTTACTCTTTCAGACTTCTGACTACATTGACAGCCAAGCTTTCACAGATGTAATCTGCTACCTCATTACCTAAACTCAGTTGCCATCAATTAAATGATTCATATTTCCTCTTCTTGCTATGCCACTGTCCTAATATCTGAGTTCCTATAAACTTGCCTACCTCTAATAAAACATGCCACTATACAATCCAACAAAGGTTCATCTTAAAGACTGCTTGTGTTATTAACTTATGCTGTTATCTCTTTTGTAAACTTATAAGCTACAGGAAACCCACTCAGATCTACCTCTCACGGACCAAATAGATGCCATCTGGATAAGTATATCTGCCTAAAGTTCCCACTTACCTATTCCAATGGGTGGGATCCCTCTGGGTTTCAAATGTACATCTTAGAAAAATTTTCTTTCCCCCAATTGTACTTAATCTTATTCCCTACATCTTGTCAAGTCCAGGAACATCCAGAACAGCTCCAGAGAAGCAACCTCCAGATGCTCCATCTCCTGTCACATACACAGCTGCTTCTACTGGACCTATTCCTTCTGACCTATCCTCAGATGACTCCATAGACCCTGGACAGCAGGAAACAGCCAACTCTCCTAAGACCGGACAAACACCCCCCATACCCATTCTTCTAGGTTCCTCGTAGAGACACGTCGCCCCCAATGCCAGCAGGAAGTAGCCAGATATCACAACGTCCCTATTCCTGCTTCACCTACTTTCTAATTTTTCTTTTTTAATTAAACCAAAATGGGGGAATGTTAGTATTCTGTCGAAACTCCACCTCCACAGTTACCTGGCAACAGCCAGGTATGCTCCTCCCCACAGTTACCTGGCAACCGCCAGGTAGGCCTGGCCCACTATAAAAGGGGCTGCTTGCCCCCTCCTCACTCTCTTTCTCTCTTACTCTCCTGCCTCTCTGTTCCCTCTCCCCTTCTCCTCTCTCCACGTGGTCATGGCCGGCCTCTACTTCTCTTTTCTCTTTATCCTTCCACCTTCTTCTCCTCACCTTTGCCCTATCTCCTGAATAAACCTCCTCCCCCTTGGAACCCTGTGGTTTGGAGTGGTCTGTTCTGAACTGAGGTCGGACTTTTTCTACCAACTAACAGTACTGAGGTCAGACCAAAGAAAGCATTCCATGCAGGTCTAGCTTAGTGGAGCAGTGGATTTACTAGTGTTACTCACAAAAGACTCAAAGGCAGACACATAACAAAAGACTCACCCCAGAATGGGAAACAAGACACACACACACACACACACACACACACACACACACACACACAGAGAGAGAGAGAGAGAGAGAGAGAGAGCTCCAAACATTTTGAAGACAGCTTGGCTTGTCAAAGTCTCATCTCCCAGCAACTCATACTGATTATAATCTTAGGGAAGGGCCTTGTGAGGCTTGTAAACTTTAGGAACTTCCTGAGACTTGTGAATTTTGTTTATTTCCTAAGTCTTCTAAGTTTTATCTACTTCATGAGTCTCATTGAGCTTCCCCCAGTTTGGAATATTTCAGTTCACAGGGAATCACTACACAATGAGTTAATGTGGTGGTCCTAATTTTGTGATGTGACTTTTGCAAAGGAGAGGGGGGGTGAGCTGCTATTTCCCCTTAGTTGCCTCCCTTTTTATCACCCCCTTTCATCTTTGCCTACTGGATACTTCAGTTCAAGTTGAATGGATACTATACAGCATTGAAGGAGAGGCTAGGAAAATCCTGTGTCAAATTGCTAAGCCTCCCCCCATTTCTTTATTCTCTCCTCCCTGCCACAAGAGCACCCAAGTTAGATAAGGAGAGATGTGTCTTCTGGCCCTCTGGAAAAATGTCTGCATGATGAATTGTTGGACCCTGTTGCAGCTTAGAGCTGGAAGTGAGCTCCAGGTTTCTCCTGGAAACAGGCCCAGTATGTCTTTATTAAGCAGAAGGATGTAGGACTCAGTGGTCTCCAGAACATCTCTGATGGCTTCCACCCCCCATCCTTTTCTTGATCTGCCTGTTTAAGTGAACAGTTCTAAGCTCAAGGGGGGGAGGGTGCTTTCCAATTAAATAAGACAATTCACATTGCCAGCTGCCTCTACACTGTGCTAACCGCCCTGTATCTTGGGAGCAGATTCAAGACTTAGCAGAACAAGTTGCTTTAATCAAGGTGCTTCCCTGCTGGGTACTCCCATCTGCAGGACATTTCTCTTAATATGCAAAGACTTCCTTTATTGTAGGCTTAGGGAAAAAAAAAAAGTTTCTTTTCTGGGAGCTGGATCTTGAGGTACTCTTGTGGGCATGGAGAAGATGTATTAGCCCAACTGCCAGACTGGCATTTTACAAAAGTCACCCAGTGGTTAATCAGTGACTTGGGATTTCATGTCTAAAAATTCTGCTACAAGCTCTGGCCTTTGAGAGACCCTTGCTGATAGATGTGGTATAGAGGGGGAATCTCCTTATCCTTGGTTGAGTCACAATGTAGGTAGCACAACGTTCTGAGGAGTTTGTTAGGAGAATGGAGAAGAGAATGAGGGAGGGCCAATACTGTGGAAGTAGTCCCAGGATGTACACCACTCTCTGGCATTGATACCACCAAGTTCCTACAATGGCTTACCATAACCAGACCATGGTAGATGCTTTCCTTAAAGTTCAGTTTTGGTAAGAAAGTATTTGCCTTCCTTTTTCTTAACCCTCCTTTTCCTGACCTGTCTTCTCTTTCCTAGATGGAGTGCCACATTTCCTGACTTTCGGCTGACCTCATCTAAGAAAGTACATGAGGCTGTGCAACCATGGATGGAGCCCTGTGAAACTGTGAGCAGAAATATAATTCCCCCTTAAGAGTTGTTCTGTTGGCTGTTCTGTTACAGAAGTAACCAACGCAAGACCGTCCCCTCCTTATTGCTCCCAGATCAGCACTAGGGTGATTTAGATTCCACAGAGCAGGCATGCTCCTGGTAGATCCCTTATTTCTCTTGTTTTCCTCCCGAAGAACACTCACGTTGAGAAGAGCCATACATAGCAGCTTGGTTCCCACTTTGCAGTGTGGCTTGCATGGACAAAGGCAGGTCCTTGACACCTCCTTGAGCACTAATTGTCTGCATCTGGGCTTCTCGGCATCTTTACTCCCGATAGCCTTCTCACATCTTCTCAGCTGCCCCTGGGGGAGTCAGTCAGAGGACATGGAGGCAGGCGGTACCCAGCCTCAGCACCTGCTGCTCAAAACCTCCATGTCACACACTGTGGAGGCTCTGGAAAGAGGCACTTGACCTTTCCTTGTATCAGGAGAGAGAAGCTGTGTGGCCAGGACTGGAATGAAAGCGGGTTCTATCTGGAGGGGGTTCACCTTTGTGCTCTGAAAGAAAAGGAAGTGTTTGAAGAGGCGGTTAAAACGCTTCTTCATTATCAAACCCCAGCAGGACTTTATGATAATTTTTATAACTTCTTCGTTCAGAATTCTGGGTGCTATGAAGGTTAATAACTTGTGTTTATTGAAGCTTCCCTTCAAGGAACAGAGAGATTTGCTGGCATTTTCTTCTATCAGAGGCACCATAGAACCGGGTTGGGGGTGGGGGAGTACAGACGTGATCGTTCCAGTCCTGGAAAACTGAAAACATTAATAGCTCCAACAGGGAGTTTAAGTAAATTTTAGGAAAGTGCAAGGTGAGTTTAAGTCATCCAGGAAGAGAGAGCTTTGTAGTCAAGCCTCATCCAGCCTACATTCTCAACTGGCTACCTCGAGCTTAACCCCTGTGGTACAGCTATCTCCTCTGAAAGGGGTGTCTTTCATGTTAGTGTTGCTTTGCGATTTAGAAGGTAGAGATGTGGAAGGGGAGTCAGGCTGGAGAAAGGGACCCCAATGTCAAGAGTAATATATGACAGAAGTCGGTTGGCAGAGAGAGACTAGAAACCATTCCCCACTTGGGCTGTATGTAATATGCAGAGCGTGCCCGTATAAAGCTAGAGAAGGTAGGTGGTCTACAAACGGTCGAGAGCCTCCTTGACTGTTTTGAGTGTATCCGTGCTCCTCCTCAGCTCACTGGCCCACTCCTGTTCTCAAGAGTGTGTTCCCTTCCAAATAAAAGATAATTTTAAAGCATGTGTCCTTCCCACTGGGACTCAAGAACCTGGAAACTTGAGCGGGTGTGCCTGGAACTCAGATCCACAGCAGGAGCAGAGGTACAAGGTTTGAGCACTTAGTTTAGCTCCTTGTTCTGCTCGGTGGGGATGAGCATCCTGGTCCCCCTTCCAGAGCCTAGAATTAATAATCCCCAGCCCCGGAGAGGAGTTAGTTGCTTGTCTGAGACTCTGCACAGAGAGAGAGGAGGGATGTGGAGGAGGGTGCTTGCAGATGATGGAACAGTGGTCTTTTATTTTTTTTCACAGTGTATTACTGTGTGGAGACTTACCCTTTATCTCCCAAACCTTGAACAAAAGAAGCCCATATCCCTGAGGAGAAAGTGGAGATGAGAAGTAATTTAGAGTTAATTGGGGGTGACAAAGGGCCTGTGTGTCTGAATTTTCTTTGGCTTGAGGGGTTGAGTCATTTACAATTCTTAGCTGTTCCTCCAATCTCCCATTTTGCTTTTGCTGGAAAAAAAAAAAAAAAAAGGATGCTTCTGTGAAAAGCTACTTAGCCTTTGTTCGGTTTGGAACTTTCCAGAATTGGCCAGAAAATTTTGATTCTACAAGCAGGTCATGATTTGAAAGATTCTCCTCTCATGACTCACAAATAAGGAGAAGAGGTACCAGATGTGACTTTTTTTTTTTTTTTTTTTTTTTTTTTTTTTTTTTTTTTTTTTTTTTTTTTTGCCGAGGAGGAAGAGGAAAGGACCCAGTCAGTCAGCTCGTTCTTTGAAGTACAACGGACCAAGGTTGCGTGCTGCTCACAGCCAGGCTCGCAATCATACTAATTGAACAGGCTTTGGAGAGAACGATGTTTGTCTGATGCTGTATTAATTGTGAGTTCCACATTCTTTTAACCCTACCACATCTTGGCAATCAGATGATTGGGAGTGGGCAGAGGCTTTTGATGGAGCCAGAGTTCCAAGCCTCCTCATTTGCATAGTTCAGCATTGCTGGACATCTTTCTGCCCACGGTTTGCTTGGCTTAACCTCTTGTCCATGTATCTTTAAGCCAGCACACTTTAGGCTCACATGGTTTACATATGTCAGCCAAAGACAAGTTAAAGGTACACCATATTGAGAGAATGTAGAGTAGTCCTGGGGATAAAAGTGATGGGACATTGTCCTATCTGGGGACCCACCTCCACCTTCACCTGCGGGGAGTGCAGGACAGCTCTAATTGGCATGGAGTTGCCTTTCTTCTGATCCAGCTTTCCAAACGCTGGGCGGGTACAGAAGATGGCAGGAGCTTTGCCTCACTGACAGGTTGGACTCACATTTTCTCTCAAACTAAAATTAGTCCTCAAAGTTTAAAAGATGGAGCATTGTGCCAATTGAAACTTCATCCGAGTTTCCTTAGTATTTAGTACACAAACTGCTTCCACAGAGTAGACAAATTCCCTTCCCTGGAGTTTTCTGGAGAGTAGCTTTCTGGCTAAGCCAAGGCCCCAGGCTGGGCGGAAAGTGGTCCTGAGACTCTTGCCTCTGAGCATCTCAATTTCAGTAGTTCTAAATCTCAGCTATAAATGTGTCAGAAGTGTGCTTTCGTCTACACTGGATGTATCTATTCAGCGATTTAAAGACTCAGCCTGTGACCTAGTGTTGCTATTATGGTTGAATGCTTGATTTTCCATTTGCAGAATTTGAATTTCATTCTTCTCCCAGACTCTCACTGGGAAACATTTCATGAACTCGCACAAAGAACAGGTCTTCAGGACTCGTGCAGTAGCTATGTGGAAAGCCGAGATGTTTTCCAGTGGAGAGATGTCCTTAAGGGTTGGGGGTTGACAAAGTGAGTGAAGAACGTAGCTTGGCTTCGGACTTAATGGACATTACATTAGAACTCATTTAGAGTGAACTGTGGCACCTGTGAAACAGAGGGAGAAAGACCACATCCCATTCAAAAGCATTTCTGAGAGAGCCCCCCCACCCCCAAAGCTCCTGGGAAGTGGGCGTGGCCAGGATTGGAGGCTACATCTCAGGTTCAGTGCCTGATTGGACCAGTGAATGAACTCAGGTCCTAGTCTGCGGCCTAGTGCTTTGTCAGATTCTGCACTGTAGTGTGTTAATCCAACTGAGTTGTGATCTCCCTGGATGAGACTCATATGTCCAGGGGACAGGAGATTTCTTAAGGCCAGAGAAATATGCTCCCCTTCTTACTACTACTGATCTACCCTTGATTGATTTCTAAGATTTGAATACTCCCAGATCCTTGAACAGTTCATTCATTCATTCATTCATTCACTCAGTCACCAATTTATCCTTCCCTGCTCCTTCTGCAGTTTTAATGATATTTTTTAATTTTTGAAGTTTATAATATAATTACATAATTTCCCCCTCCCCTTTACTCCTCTAACCCCTCCCAGGCACTCCCTTATTCTTTGTCAAGATCATGGCCTCTTTTTCTTTAATCTCTGTTACAGATATACACATAACACACACATATACACATATTCCCAAGAGCATAAATACACTATGCTCAGTGTATATTGTTACCTGTATGTACATGATTTCATTTGCAGCCCCTGAGCTTTTTCCCTTCTATTAGCCTGTCCATTGACGTCATCTTGTCTCTCACTATTTAGCCCAGGCTAGCTTCCAACTCCTGATCCTTCTGCCACAGTCTCTTGAGTGCTGGGATTGCTGTTGAGCACCACTGTGCTTGTCTTATAAATCACTTTATAAAAGCCATGCACCAGGGAGAATACTGAGACTATACCAATGGCCATAGTCCTGTTCCAAGAATTTCACGCTCCGTGGGATGTGTGGGTGTATCCATGTGCACGTCCAGTCTCAGGGTGATGGCTGCTAGGGCTGCTTATACATACATATGAAGGGACATATGTATGCTTATACATACATATGAAGGGACATATGTATGCTTATACATACATATGAAGGGACATATGTATGCTTATTCATACATATGAAAACTCTGCTTTGTATGTGCATTCTCCAGAACGGCTTTTGTGAGGAGGTAGTAGCCGTCGAAGGGCAAGCTGAAGTTTTGAATCTGGAAGCTGGAGGTCAGGGAAAAAGAAAAAATGTGAGCACATGTCCAAATGAGCAGACCACGGTGGCTTCTTAGATACTCTTCCATCACTTCCTTGTGTGAAGAAAGGGGTTGCCAAGCCCTATTTTTTCCCCAAGTCATAGTGTGTTGGGGGGGGGGGTGGCTATCTTAGCTACTGTTTTCATTGCTTACTGGTCCATAGGGATGGATATAGTCCACTATGGAGGCAAAAAGCTTGGGCCATGACAGCAGGAGAATGAGCATGAGGCTGTTTCCCTATATTTCCATGGACCAGAAAGCAGAGTGAAGGCTGGAAGTAGGGCCAGGTTCTAAAACTCAAGGGCCACCACCAGTGACCTGCTTCCTCCAGTGAGGTTGCACTTCCTGACAGTTGCAGAATATCTCAAAACAGTGACACCTGCTGGGGAAACAAATATTCAAATGCTTGAGTCTGTGGGGGAACATTTTCCATCCAAACTTTTAAGAGAAAATTTTCTTGGTTTGTCAAAAGGGAGAATTAATCTACCTTAGACTTGTTCAACTAAGTCAACTAAATTCAGGACACCCAGTTATCCTGAAGTTTTGGGAGAACAATAAATGCATTTTTTCCACTGTAATATTTACAATATGCTTCTACTAAAAATTGTAGCTTATCTGAAGTTCAGGATGGCTGGGTGCCTATATATATTTTATTTTTTATTCATATTCTTCTTCTTATTACTACTATGAGCATATGTGTGCTAGAAGAATGTGTAGGCACCTATACCAAGTACATAAATAAAGGTCAGAGGACAACTTTGTGGAGCCTGTCTCTTCTTCCTCTATTATGTGGTTCTGTGAATCCAACTCATGTCCTCATGCTTGAGAGGCAAGAACTTTACTGACAGCAATTTCTCCAGCTCTGGGAATTTCTTTAGAACATGGCTGCTTTCCCACAGTTTGATCCAGATGGCCTGGGAAGGACATCAGTTTCTTTTTCTATCACATGAGGCAGTGGCGGGGGAAGGGGGTTCCTGCAAAGGCTCATGGGAGGAGACATCTCTGCTCCACCGGCTCTTTCCTGCCAGTTGTCATCTCATTTGTTGGTCTACACTCTCCAGAGCAGTGAAACAGGCTATGCTGTCTTTTGGCAGGTCTGCTTTGGGCTGTTTTGAGAGCAGACTTTCCCAGCCAACTGCTGAAAGAATCAGGGGGTGAGAAGTCTGGAAAGAGGGATTTAAAACCATCATAAGAACAATCATTATGCATGTAGCAAAAGTTGATTATGAAAGATTTAGAAAACTTAGAAGTTAAAACTAAAAAAAAAAAAAAAATTAAAAATCCAGCTAAAACCACTGACCTGGTTTCTCTAAATATTTACATATGCATATCATTTCTTCATTCATGCACACATGTAATCTATTCATTAAATTGGCATTTATTATGTGACATCACTGTTCTAGGCTCTTGGAGTAGAAGAATGGAGAGGATGCACTAAGAGCCTTGACTCTCAAACTATTGGGAGAAGCAAATGTTAAACAAGAATGCAAGAAATAGGAAGCGAGGCGCCGAAGCTGAAGGTGTTAGCCAGGAAGTACGGATATGAACTCTGGGACAAGACTGGGGTTAGGAGTAACAAAGGACTCATTATTGAGAAGATGAACTTTTAGGTAGACACCTGAAAGTAGTCAGTCATAGATCGTGGGGCTGGTGAATGCCACTCTGTGTAGGGTAACAGTGAGTAGAAGGCTTCGGGTCATGTTTACAGAGTCCAGAGATCAGTAAGAGGGCAGAGTGGCTGGAGGTGCAGGGACAGGATTGCAGGTCACCCAGGGTCAAAGGGGCCTAGGGTAGGAGTGGGCTCTGTATGTCACAAGAGCTTAGGGGAGTGAAATGATTTGGTTACATCTCTCAGTCAAACTTTATTGAGTGTAGGCCTCAGGGGTTGGGAAGTTAAGTCAATTTAGGAGGAGACTACTGGGAAATTACAGGTGAGACACAATGGTGATCTGGGCAAGGATGGCGGCAGGGATAATGAAAAGTAGTTCATCTTTGGTTTGTGTGTGAGAGGCAGAACCAGCAGGGTTACTGATGTAATGCAGGGGTGGGTAGAGAAGAGGGGGATAGAGATAGAGATGGGGGGGGTGATTGAGAATAGCTGGAGGAGTAGGACTAGCCATGGACAAGGGAACCCAACAGAGGGAGGGAGCATGCTTCGGGGTGACTGTCAGCAGCTTAGATGGACACACGCAGCAGATATTGGTCAGGCAGCTGGATAAATGAGTCTGGAATGCAGAGAAGAAGTCTGGCTGGAATATGAAATTGGGATGTGTGTGGGTAGGGATTAGTCTACTAGTATGCAGCCAAGATTCCTTGGCTGGACTGATACCTAGTCCCTTGACTGCTGGGAGTATGGGCTGCAATGGGGTCCCAGATACCTTCTCTTCAGAGCTGTGCTCCTCTGATGGAGCACTTTGTAAGGTAGATAAGAGGACTTACCGTTCTCTTACAGGGAATCTTCTTGAAAACACTGATGGTGGCAATGAATGTTCTAGAACTTTGTGTATGTGTGTGTGTGTGTGTATGTATGAATGCATGTTTGTTCTTGTGTATACAGATGTACATGTGTGCAGTACATTTGCATATAAATGTAAGTGTTCAAGGGGAGGATACCCCCCTCCTCTCATTTCTTAGGTATCCCCCACCCCCAGTTTTGTGACAGGGTTTCTCTCTGGCTCAGAACTTGTCAAGCAAACTAGACTAGCTGCCCTGGAAGCCCCACGGACGCCAAGAATCTGTCTGTCTCTACCTCCCCAGCACTGGGATGGCATCATTGTGCTGCCATTTTGCTTGTTACATGGGTTCTGGGGGGTTGAACTCTGGTCGTCTTGCTTGCAAGATGAGCACTTTACTGACCGGATCTCTTTCCAGTCCTTTTGGTCCAGAACTTTCCATGAAATCAGGTGGAGCTTGCCTGAAGCTGAGACCGCAGAAATACCTCCTCTTTCCTTGACCTTTCTGCTCACTACACTCTCTATGCATTCCTCCTGAGAGCATCCTATCCGTACACCATTCCTTCCAGAAATTTCCAGACAATTCTTCTAGGGACCCTAACCTAGCAAGGAAGCCCTTTTATGTGGGAATGGAGATATCTGTGTTATGCGCCTGCTTATGTCATCCTTCCAGAAATATTTAGTTTTACAGGTTGTGTGTTATTTGGCTGCATGATGACTCAGGATGGATTTGAGATGCCTCTGGCCTCCCAGCACCCTGTGGTTTGCAATGCAAGGCTCGTTGTGGGTGCGGGCACGAGGGCATGCTGGTCCTGGGTTGGGGTGGGGAGGAGTCATTATTTCTACCTCACTGCATTCTAATCATACTTCCCTCTGTCAAACCAAGCAGCACTTTCAATCTTACTGCAGGGTTTGCTTGCCTTCTACTCAGATCAGAAGCAAATCAGCATGATGTAGCCTGGTGGTAGATCATTTAGAGATCTTTCAGCTCTCTTAGTAGCCGGGGGGGGGGGGGGGGGGGGCAGGCAGCATTGTCTGTATATTTGGATGTGAATATAGATGCTTTGTTTTTAAATCCTAGCTGATTCTGCCTCCTGCTTTGAAAGCCTGCATATTTTGCATTTTAATTTCCAAGAACGATTGAGGTCATGGGTAAAGAGCGAAATCACCACAGAATGAGGTTCTAATTGACAATCTACCCAGCATCATGGCCCTGGCTTCTGTTCTCTCTTCTATACTCGAAATGCATGAGTGCGTACACATGCTTGTGTCTGTCTGGGTGCCCGTACATGGAGAGACCATGCATCTGGAGATCAGAAAACAAACAAAACAATACTGGGGGTCATCCTCAGCAGGGATGCAGTCCCCCTCCTTTGAGATGAGGCCTCTCATTGGCTAAGAGCTCACTAATTTGGTTAAACTCAGCAATCACCCTGTCTCTGCTTCCTCAGTGCTGGGATGATAGGTGCACACTCCCAAGCCTGGCTTTTTCCGTGGATGTTGGGGTCAAGCTCAGGTCCTCGTGCTTAGTAGGCAAAAACATTACCTACTAAGCTTTCACCCCAGCAACCGTTTATACTTGATTGGCTTATGTGTCTATGTGTAGTGTTCATGCGCACACATATGCATGTGTCACAGGTGCACACGCATACGTGTGTACATGTATACATGTACGCATTGAGGCTGATGCTGAAAGTTTTCATTGGTTGCTTTCCACTTTATTCACCAAGCCAGAGCTGTTAAGTTGAACTCGAGGCGGCTGACATGGCTGGTTTAGCTTACACTGGAGATGCCTTGCCTCTGCCTCCCAAATGCTGTGGTTAAAGGCATGTGCCACCACTGCCCAGCTTAAGCCAATGGTTCTTAACCTGTGGGTTTCATCCTCTTTAGGTGGCAAACAACCCTTTTACAGGGCTTGCCTAAGACCATACCAGATATTTATATTATGATTTCTAACAGTAACAAAGTTACAGTTATGAAGTAGCAACAAAAATAATTTAGTCCAAAAGCTCGGAATACCCAAGGTACAATTCATAGACCATATGAAGCTCAAGAAGAAGGAAGACCAAAGTGTGTAATGCCTTCGTGCTTCTTAGAAGGGGGAACAAAATACTCACAGGAGGAAATATGGAGACGAAGTATGGAGCAGAGACTGAAGGAAAGGCCACCCAGAGACTGCCCTTCCTGGGGATCTATTCCATATACAGTCGCCAAAACCAGACTCTTTTGAGGATGCCAGGAAGTGCTTGCTGACAGGATCCTGATATGGTTGTCTCCTGAGAGGCTCTGCCAAAGCCTGACAAACACAGAGAGGGGCTCGCAGCCAACCATTGGACTGAGTGTGGGGTCCCCAATGGAGGAGTTGGAGAAGGGACTGAAGGAGCTGAGGGGATTTGCAGTCTCATGGGGGGAGCAACCGGCCAGACCCCCCAGAGCTCCCAGGGACCGGACCACCAACCAAAGAGTACACATGGAGGGACCCATGGCTCTGGCCACGTATGTGGCAGAGGATGGCCTTGTTGGACATCAGTGGGAGGAGCGGCGCTTGGTCCTGTAGGGGGGTTCGATGCCATAGTGTAGGGGAATGCCAGGGTGGGAAGGCAGGAGTGGCTGGGTGGGTGGGAGAACACCTTCATACAGGCAGGGGGAGGGGGATGGGATGGGGGCTTCTGGAGGGCAGACCTGGAGAGGGGATAACATTTGAAATGTAAATAAAGAAAATATTCAATAAAAGAAAAAAATAATTTTATAGTGGAGCATGTGTCCTTGTTATATGTTAGAGCATACATGCCCAGTAGTGGTACAGCTGGGTCTTCAGGTAGAATTATTTCCAGTTTTCTGAGGAACCTCCAGATTGTTTTCCAAAGTGGTTTTACCAGCTTGCAATCCTACCAACAATGGAGGAGTGCTGCTTTTTCTCCACATCCTCTCCAGCATCTGCTGCCACCTGAGTTTTTGATCTTTGCTATCCTGAATGGTGTGAAGCAGAATTTCAGGGTCATTTTGATTTGCATTATGTTTATAGCAGCCTTATTTAT